>NW_005054673.1:128840-131093 GCF_000277835.1 Geospiza fortis | reverse complement strand
AATGCCCTGTGGGTGAAGAGGCAAATCATGGAAAATGAGAGGGAACACCAAGGATGGGAGCCCTCATTTAATTAAATAAATCATGGAATCGTGGAATGATTTGGGTTGGAGGGACCTTAAATCCCATCCATTCCATAGGAATGGATGCTTTCCACTATCCCAGGTCATCCCGAGCCCCATCCAGCCCGGAATGTTGGCGCATCCACATCCACAGGCATCCATATATATTTATATGGGCACAGAATTACAATTAATTAAGCCCTGGATGAATCCAAACGAACAGAATTCCCAGTGCTTCCCAGATCCCTGATTATCATCCCAGGTTTCACTCCCCTGGATGCTGCTCCTTAATTCCCACTCCCACAATTCCCATTCCCAGCAGATCACACGGAGATGACTTCCCTGGCTGATTTCAAACTCCAGAGCTCCCAAATCCCTCTAAAATCAGAATTTTCAACCCAAATACGGCAAAACTTGTTGTTGTGGCCCTGCAGGGGCTTGGGACGTGCTGGGATCACTCTTGTGTCCCTCCTGGCTCTTCCTAGCTCATCCCGTGCTCATGGAACTCATTCCCACCCAGGCAGGGCAGGAATTTGAACAGATCCCACCAGATTTGGGATTTAGAGCTGATTCCTGGTGATCCCATGGATCTGGTACTGGGTACAAAAACCCTCAGTGTGCCAGGAAAACGTCCTGGGATGAGGATTCAGGATCATCCCCAGGTTTTTCCCCTCATTCCCACCAGGAAACCCATCCCAGGAGAAGCCACATTCCCAGCGCGGGGGTGACACCGTACAACCCCTGAAATTTTGATTTCAAAGAAAGGCCGGCGAAAAAAATCTGAAATTTCACCGCGTTCCCGCTGCAAAGCCACTCCGGGCTGGAAAATAGGCCAATTTCCACCTTATCTGCTGCCTCCAGCTGGGATGTGAAAAGCTCCGAGGAAAAAAAGCCCATCTCGGCTTTATCTCCTCGCCGCAAAGTTTAATTATCCGCGGCTGTTCCGTCGCATTGTTTATATATATATATATATCTCCCGTCTGTGTCGAGGAGCTGGAATTTCTCAGCTCGCGCTCGTTCCGTGCCCACGTGCGCGGGACCTGTGTGGGATCCGTGAGGAGCCGCGGTGTCCATCAATTATTTATAGCAGGAACGGCTCCGTTTTGTTCCTCGTTTATTCCCCGTTAGCTCCGCGGTAAATACAGCGGGGGGGAAAAAAAATAAAACAGCGATGGAGGCACCGAGGAACTCCAGGAATAAATACGCCGAGGAGGGGGCAAATGTTAGGGGATGGGGAAGGGCTGGGAGTTGGAGGGAATAAAAAGCTTTAATCTAAGGAGGGTTTAAATACTCTTCTAAATGTCAGATCCTTAATAGCTTGTCCTGAGTCCCGGCGCGCTGGGAAATGGAAATGATGGAGAGATCCCGCTCCCATTCCCAACAGGAGCTTTCCCCATTTCCATCTCCTCTCCCTGATCACTCCAATTGCATTTAATTCATCAATTTCTGTTTGGGTGAGGTTTTTTTTTTTTGGGTTTTTTTTTTTTTTTACTTCCTCCTCCACCCTTCCCCTCTTCCTGTCATTTTCTCTCTGGGATTCAGCCAGAAATTAAATTCTTGCCTTGGGAAGATCTGGGGAGCAATAGGGGGTGATGGTTTTTTATTTTAACACGCCTCTGCTTTGGGGGATTGGGATGCTGGATTAATGGAATATTTAATGCAAAAACAGGCGGGTGGGGAAAGGAGGAATTTTGCTAATGGATTTCAATCCCAAACCCCTCAGCCCTGAGGGCCCTTCCAGAAAAATGAGGGCAGTGCTGGAGCCTGGGAGAGCTGTTCGGACCTCCCAGGGTGGGGGTGAAAGGGCCAGAAATTCCATAAAAAAGCAAGGAAAAGCCAAGCTGGTGCACTGGGTTGGGAGGGGGTGCTCAGGTGGATGTGACATGCCCAGGATTCATCCCACCGAGCAGGAATTTGGGATTTCCAGCCCTTAGGATCCGGCTGGTTCGGTTTATTTCCCTTTTTTCCCTGCTTTATTTCCCTTTTTTACCCTCTGCAGGCTGGAATTCCCTCCCTGGCTCCAAGGCATTCTTTTGTTTGTGTTTGTTTATCAAGGACACGCTGGTTTAGGGGAAAAAAATTATCCAAAATCCACAGAAGTTGAAAGGCAGAGAGATCAAGATCCATCATTTTAGGGGAAAACCAACAGTGACTGCAGCGATTCCCGGGAGGATCGGAGCTGTCACCGCTGTC
>NW_005054673.1:113540-128813 GCF_000277835.1 Geospiza fortis | reverse complement strand
TGCTGAACAGCCCTCCAAGAGCATTTACATGGAAAACACATTTACATGGAAAAGCCATCGCCTCTCTGAGCAGGGGAATCCTGCTGGCAGGCAGAATTCCGGGATGGAATGGGCTGGGAGGGATCTTCACGTCATCCCACCCCTGCCATGGGACACCTTCCACCATCCTGGG
Organism: Geospiza fortis; assembly: GCF_000277835.1. Classification (NCBI taxonomy): domain Eukaryota; kingdom Metazoa; phylum Chordata; class Aves; order Passeriformes; family Thraupidae; genus Geospiza; species Geospiza fortis. The sequence goes on along the minus strand of NW_005054673.1, from coordinate 128,641 downwards.
TTATCCCAGCCTGGCCTTGGGCACTGCCAGGGATCCAGGGGCGGCCACAGATTCCCTGGGAATTCCAGCCCAGCCCCTCTCCACCCTCCCAGCCAGGAATTCCTTCCCAAAATCCCACCCCAATCTCCCCTTTCCCAGCTTAAATCCATTCCCTGTGTCCTGTCCCTCCATCCCTTGTCCCCAGTCCCTCCCCAGCTCTCCTGGAGCCCCTCCAGGCTCTGGAAGGGGCTCCCAAGATTTCCTTGGAACCTTCTCTTCCCCAGGTGAACATTCCCAGCTCTCCCCATCTCTCTGATCCCTCAATCCAACATCTCCAGCTCCTTCCCAGGATGGAATTCTGGAGCAGCACAATCCAAAGTGAATTTTGGGGCCAGTCCAGCCTTTCCCAATGGAACAGGACCTTCCATCTGGCCTTTCCCAGCAGTGAGAGCTGCAGGAGCTGAGGCTGAGCTCCTCCTCCCACCCCTGCCAGCCCCAGGCAGGGTTTGGCATCCTCTGGGAGCGGCCAATTCTCCTTTCCCTGGTCCCACAACCCGGGAATGTGGCTCCAACCACTGGAGACCTCCTGCTCCTAACGCCAAGGCAGATCCTTCTCCTTCAGGAAAGGGCTTTGGATCCTTGTCCGGGGAATCGGGAGATGAGATCAGCGCAGAGGCTGCGAGGGATGGAAATCCCAACATCCACGACTGCAGCATGGGATTTCCCAAAACAACTCTCATCCCTCTTTCCAGAAATCCCATCTCCACGGCCCCGAGGCTCTCCAGCTCCCGACCATCTGGATTTTAATCTCCCTGAAATCCATTCCCAACCATTCTTCGGGATTCTCCTCCAGGCCCTGCTTTGGGATGATTGAACTCCAGCTCCACTCTGAGGCTTTTGTCAAATTAAATTGCAGCTTTATGGGATTAAATCCATTTATTTCATAGAATTTTGGGGTGGGGAAAGCTCAGCTTAATTCCTTGGAGGGAAAGCTCTGCCAGGTGAGGGAATTTGGAGCACCTGGACCAGTTTTGGTGGATTTTAAAGCAAAAGGAGCAGTGCCTGGCCTGGGTGTCTGGAAAATGAAACCAACCAAGCTCTGGTTGAAATAAAACCTGACCTGGTCATTAATCCTGGGATCCATTTCCAAAGGTCAGGTGCTGATTTAAAAACAACCTCGCTCCATCCCCGGGCGGTCGGGAATTCCTGGGGGAATTTCCATGGCCATCATTAGGCAAAATGTCAGGTTCAGCGTGGGAAGCGGCAACTTCTGGCCTTAAAAATGACAAATTTGGGCAATTTCAACCAATTCCGCTCTGAAACCCAACCTGTTCCAACTCCAGGCACTGCAGCTCTTTGTCCCTCCCAGTTCCAGGGAGGGAAAGGATGGGAAAAGTGGAAAGATGGGAAAATTCTGTCAGTGGCAGCGTGGGGACAGCCCAGCCACCAAGAGGGGACAGAACATCCCACAGAGCCGGGATGAGCCCAGGGACACAAGAAGGGGCTCAGCTCCTCCCTGGCAAGGCTGGGATTAAAATCCAGCTTTTCACGGCACAGTTTAGGCGGGGTTTTGTTGCTCCAGGCACTGGTTGCTCCCAGATTTTTCCATACGCCAGAAAAAATGAATAATGAAGTGTTGGTTTGGGCGTCTTGGACACAATTAGGGATAAAAACAGCTCCTTGCACTCAGGGGCTGCTTGCAAACCATCCCAAACCCTCCTTTTCCTCGGGAAATCATTTAGGAATTGTTCAGAAGGATAAATCAGGAGTCAATTCCATCAGGGAGGGAGGCTCAGGCACATCCCACAGCCAGGGAGGGATTTGGGATGTAAAACTGAGAGATTCCAACCCCACCCCGTCCCTTCCCAATGATCCAGGGAGAAGTTTCCATCTGGCCAAGGAATCCCATGTCATTGCAGAGCACGCAAATGATCCAAAGGCCCTGCAGGAGTCAGGGTGGCAGATGTTGGAGCAGATTTCCGAGGTGATGCAGGGGGCATGTGCAGGAAGCTCTTCCCTGGTGGAGATGCTCGGAAAACTGGGAAAAATCCCCGGGAACGTGGCCAGGTCAGAGGGTCCGACTGGGTAAATCAGCAGAATTCCAGGGCCAAATCCTGGCCCAGGAAAAGTTCGGGGGGTTTGGTGCAGAGTGAGCTGCTTGGGTTTGCATTGACCATGGGAAAAAAAACCAGGATGAGCCACAGGATCGTGGAATGATTTGGGTGGGAAAGACCTTAAAATTCATCTCATTCCACGCCCTGCTATGGACAGGGACATCTCCCACCATCCCAGGTTGCTCCAAACCCTTCCTTGGTAAAATCCAACGTGAAAACCACCGCAAGAAATCTCCTGGATTTGTGGAGAACATGTAATTTCATCCCACCTGGGACATTTTCATCCCAATTTTTTTTTTTTTTTGCTAAAAACCCACCATAAAATCCTGAAAACCTCCAAGTTCATCATCTTCTATGCCATTCCTCAGACAGGAACATCTCCCACTGTCCCAGGTTCCTCCAAACCCTTCCTTGGTAAAATCCAATGTGAAAACCACCCCAAGAAATTTCCTGGATTTGTGAAAGATGTCTAACTTCCTCCCAGCTGGGACATTTTCATCCCAGTTTTTTTTTTGGCTAAAAACCCACCATAAAATCCCAAAAACCTCAAAGTTAATCTTCTTCTACCCCATTCCTTGGACAGGGACACCTCCCACTGCCCCGGGTTGCTCCAAACCCTTCCTTGGTAAAATCCAACATGAAAACCATTCCAAGAAATTTCCTGGCTTTGTGGAGAACATGTAATTTCATCCCACCCGGGACTTTTTCATCCTGAAATTGTCTTCTTAGTGTTAAATCCCAAAACCCTCAAAGTTCATCCTGTTCCACCCCATTCCTTGGACAGGAGCATCTCCCACTGTCCCAGGTTGGTCCAAACCCTTCCTTGGTAAAATCCAACATGAAAACCACCCCAAGAAATTTCCTGGCTTTGTGGAGAACATGTAATTTCATCCCACCTGGGACTTTTTCATCCCAAATTTTCTTCTTACTCTTAAATCCCAAAAATTCAAAGTTCATCTTGTTCCACCCCATTCCTTGGACAGGAGCATCTCCCACTATCCCAAGGTGCTCCAAGCCATTCTGGGGTTAAATCCAACGTGAAAACCATCCCAAGAAATTTCCTGGATTTGTGGAGGGTGTGTAACTTCATCCCAACAAAAACATCCATGGAAAAGCTGAAATCTGATGGATGAGGGTCCCTGTCCTGTTGGAATCAATAATTCCCCGTTTTCCTCCCGCCTTTTGGCATGCCAGGGTGTTCCCACTCCACGTTTGGCACCAGATTTCCCTCCTCCAGGAGAAAATCTCATTATTTCCGTGTATTTAATCACAGAAACTCTTCCCTGATTAGCGTTCGGGGTCCTTGGGGAAGGAGGGAGTGAAAGAGAGAAGGAAAACAACCCAGAATTGGAGCCAGCAGCCAAACAAGGAAAGGATGATGGATAAGGAAAGGGAGGAGAGGGAATTGGGCTCTTCCCTTCTCCAGCAGCCCCACAAATCCCATCCCTCCATTCCCTGTGAATTCCCAGCCTCTGGCAGGGGGTTTCCCGATATTAATTAACTTTATTTATCACTGCTGGCAGAGTGGCTCCTGCAGTAAATCAAGCAATTAAAGCCTCGGGATTGCCCTGGGAAGGGAAGGATCCAGGTGCCAGGGAGGATTTGCTTTCTGCTTCATGTTTTATTCACACGCTCTCCACTGCTTCTGTCCGGAGCGGAGGAATTCAAATTCACCGTTTGGCAGCGAAAAATGCCAAGGAAAAGTGGAAAGGGCTCCCCAAAATCTCCCTCAGCCTTGGCCAATAAAAGAAGTCATGGCACCAGGGTGAGGCTTGGATTTTGGCTCCCCAAAATCTCCCTCAGCCTTGGCCAAAAAAAAAGGATTCATGGCACCAGGGCGAGGCCTGGAGAGGATAAAGCTTCTCAGTTTGTCCTGCTGGTGAAGTTAAAAGCTGAAAAAGCTGTAAAAAATATTTTAAAAATTAAATTAATTTTATTGCATTTATGAATGATGATATTTATTATTTATATAATGTATTGTTTCTGAAATTTAAAATCATTATTATTTATTATATTTATTATTGATTATTTTATTTATCATTCATGATTTTATTTATTGTTCATATAGTTTATTTATTATTATTTATTGTTTCTAAAATTTAAAAATATTAATTTTTATTATACTTATTATTTTCATTTATGCTTTATTATATTTATTTACTATTATTTATAATTTCTAAAATTTAAAATTATCAATGTTTATTATATTAATTATATTTATTATTAATTATTTTATTTATTGTTTATTATATTTATTTACTATTATTTATTGTTTTTAAAGTTTCAAATCATTCTTTAGGAATTATGTTTTCTGCTTCGAAATTCTAAAATGGAAGCTGAATAAGAAGAAAAAAGGGAAAAAATGGAAAAAGCGACTACAAACGGTTAAAGCTGTTGCTGTCTGTGCTTGGTCCTGGTTGGTTTTCCCCAAAATCATGGAATTTGGAGGCTGGAAAAGACCCCCAGGACCATCATTTTTCTCTCTGGGGGTGCCAGGGACACCCCGCAGGCTCCGGAGCACCCGGAGCTCGCCTGGGGAGGCTTCGGCTGCTCCGAGGGATTTGTTGGCAGCGGGTCCGGATTTAATTGAACGTGGTGAGAAGAAAACACCGGGGAAAAAAATCCGAGAGGAAAAGCCCGAGTGGGATCCGAGGGAGACTCTTGGCTCCTCGCAGCGCTCACACTTCGCTGCTAATTACGGGGAAAAAGCAGCAATCCCTGGGGGAAGTGGCGAGGGAGCCGCTCCAAACCCTCAGCGAGAGTGGGAAACGTTCCCTGCTTTCAGGATTGTTCTTTTCTTTAATTTTAACTTCTTTTTTTTTTTTTTTTCCCGTTTTAACCGGGGTTTTTTTTGGAGGGGTCTGATTTCTGCGGCCTGGAAGCTCCATTTTGCTTGGAGCGTGGCTGGGGTGAGAAGATGCTGGGGAAAAGGGGAGCGGTGAGGATTTTGTGGCTCTCCACAAGTCCCTGACAGGAGGGATTGGGCTCAGCTCCCAAGGGGACATGGGATGCTCCCAAGCTTCCCAAACATCCCAAATAAATCCCAACCCCCCCGAGCTCTCTTGGACTCTCCCCTGGTGCTCCAGAGGCTCTTCCAGAAGTTGGAAAAGCAGCTTTTCCAAAGATGTTTCCATGGGAAGGTCTTAACCTTAAAAAAAATCTAGAAATCTTCGGTTTCTAGTCAACATTGAGTCGATTTTTTTTCATCGAGTTCTTGGCGTTTTTTGCCCTCCCAAGTTCTCAGTTATAATCCCAAGATTTCATTCCTGATGATCGTTTTACCAATCAAATATGGAAAAAAAAAACCAAAACCAGAACAAAAGCCTGGTGTGAAAATGAAAGATGTTGTGGGAAGAGGTAAAATCTCTGAGCGCAGCAGAATTCCCAGAGGGCGTTGACACCCTGGGAAGTGGCTTTTCCAGTGGGCTGGGAATGAGGTTTTCCTTCATTAAAAATCGATAATTAGGCACCCCTGGGTGATAATTGCCCCCGTTTATTACTGCATTTGGGAAGGGTGGGTGAGGCCGTTGCTGTCTCCATGGGGAATTCCCGGATTTTGGGGCAGGGAAGGGAATGGCTCCAGCAGAAAATAGGGAAGAGGATCCCAAAGGTTTGAGCATCCCAAAGGTTCGAGCATCCCAAAGGTTCGAGCATCCCAAAGGTCCTGCAGGCAGGACAAAGGGGCAGAGGAGAATTTGGGATCCTCCTGCTCCCTGGATCTGATCCAGATGGCTCCAAAATCAAAGGAGGGAGAAGGAATAGGTGCGGGTTTTGTAAAGCCGAGCTTGGACGAGCTGCTGAAACCCAAACCGGGAAATTTTCGCTAGAAACCAGGAAGATCCACGTCAGGCCGAGCTTTTTATTCTGATTTATTTGCTGCTGGAATTCTTGACGAATCCGAGGCTGCCCAGCAATTAAATTACATTTAATTGGATTAGATCAGAGCTGAGGGGAGCTTCCCTCTCCCTCCACAATGCCAGGGAAAGAAAAATGAAACATTTCAAGGAAAAAACACGACTTGGGCTTGAAAAAGGGGGAGGGAAAACCGGTGAATTTATCCGAATGAAGAAAGGGAAATGTAATGAATTCCCATTGAGCAGGAAGCCTGGAGAGAGAATCCGAAGTTGGGGGATTCATCGAGGCCATAATTGCCCCGTGTTTATTGATTTTCCAGAGATAACAAAACAAATGTTTGTGCAGATTGGGCTCCGTTTATTCCATTTATTTCCCCGCGGAGTTGATGTTTCTCTCTTAGAAAAAAAACCCAACAAACAACAACAACAACAAAACAAACCAACAAAAAACAACAAAAAAATGCTCTTAAATTCATTGCTGTTTTTCCGAGCTGGTTATTAAATTATTGCTGGATCCCACTGGCTCCATCTTCCTCAAACTGGTTTGTTTGGAAGGAGCTTCCACTTTGCAGCAGTTTATGGAGCAGCTTTTTATTTTCCCCCCCTTAATTGTTGGCGTTAAAGGAGCAGGATCTGGCTCTGCCCGGTGGAATTCCAGAATCCTGGAATGGTTTGGGTTGGGAGGGGTTTAAATCCCATCCAGTTCCAGCCCTGACACCTTCCACGCAACTGGATGGATCCAAGCTGGCCTTGGGCACTGCCAGGCATCCAGGGGCAGCCACAGCTCCTCTGGGAATCCCATCCCAGCCCTTCCCCGCCCTCCCAGCCAGGAATTCCTTCCCAAAATCCCGTCAAATATCCCCTTTTCCAATCCAAAGCCATTCCCTGTGTCCTGACACTCCATCCCTTGTCCCAAATCCCTCTGCAGCTCTCCTGGAGCCCCTGGGAGGGGCTCTGAGCTCTCCATGGATCCTTCCCTGCTCCAGCTGAACATTCCCAGCCCTCCCAGAATCCAGAGGGGCTCCAGCCCTGGAGCAGCTCCGTGTTCTCCTCTGGACTTGCTCCAGCAGCTCCAGGTCCTTCTGCTGCTGGTGGCCATGGGCTGGAACTCCAGCTGATAACTCCAGTTGATAATTCCAGCTGATAATTCCAGCTGATAACTCTATCTGATAATTCCAGCTGATAACTCCAGCTGATAATTCTATCTGAAAATTCCATCTGATAATTCCAGCTAATAACTCCAGCTGATAATTCCAGTGGATAACTCTATCGGATAATTCCAGCTGATAATTCCAGTTGATAATTCCAGTTGATAATTCCAGTTGATAACTCTATCTGATAATAACTCCAGCTGATAATTCCAGCTCATAATTCCAGTTGATAACTCTCTCTGATAATTCCAGCTGATAATTCCAGCTGATAACTCCAGCTGATAATTCCAGCTGATAACTCCATCTGATAACGCCCCCTGCCCCCCGGGCCCCCCAAACGCTGCCCGTTTTCCCTGCAGAGAACCGGGACGGAGCCGGGAATGAGCTGTCCATGGTACCCGGTCCTTGGAGAGCTCATCCCGGAGTTTTGGCGAGCCCCAGCCTTTCCCCGATCACCAAATCCTCGCTTTAATCACAGCTCAGGCCCCGCCGTCGGCGCTGCAGCAACACTTCCAGCTCTGATTGATTGGGATTTAAGTCCTGATTTTCTCTCCCAGCATAATCAGGCCTGGATGGGGAGATTTTGCCGGTGACAATTAAAATAATGAAAATGAACTTTAAGTGACATTCAAACACCGTCACCTGCTCCCGGCTCTGCTCTTCCCCCCCCCCTACCCCCGGCATCCCGGGAGCTGCAATTTGGAGCATCATTCACCGCAGGCTGATTGCAGCTGCATCCATTCAGCTCCATCCGCGGAGCTCGAATCCTGCAGCAGCCTGAAAAGAAGCTGAGGGGAAAAAAAAAATTAAAAAAAACAAACAAACCAAAGAATTTTCAGGTGTCAGGCCCTGTCCCTGCACTGGATTTCCAGGAAAGCTCAATGTCGGGATGCTCACAAAAAGCTAGAGCGGGTTCTGGAGGAGGGATGAGCTCGTGGTGTTTGTGGGGCAGAATTGTGAGTGTTTATTGATTCCCAGATCGTTATTTTCTGATGCATCCAGACGACAGCAATCCATGGAATTACTCACGTGGACAGGGTCAGGGGCTGCTCCAGAGCCTTGGCTTATCCATCCTGATGGATAAATCCCAGCCCAGCAAGGCCCAGCTCCTCCTGCTCCATTTGTTGGAGAGTTTTGAGGTTTCCACTTCATCCTGGATGTGAATTCCCACCCCTCACTCGTGGTTGTGGAAGGGTTTTCCTGCCTCTCCATCATCCAGCGTGGGATTGTTTCCTCCTTGAAAACAATTCCTCCTTGGAATTGTTCCCTCCTTGAAAACGATTCCTCCTTGGAATTGTTTCCTCCTTGAAAACAATTCCTCCTTGGAATTTTTTCCCCCTTGAAAACAATTCCTCCTTGGAATTGTTCCCTCCTTGAAAACAATTCCTCCTTGAAATTGTTTCCTCCTTGAAAACAATTCCTCTTTGGAATTGTTCCCTCCTTGAAAAGACTTCCTCCTTGGAATTGTTTCCTCCTTGAAAACGATTCCTCCTTGGAATTGTTTCCTCCTTGGAATTGTTTCCTCCTTGAAAACAATTCCTCCTTGGAATTGCTTCCTCCTGGCCTTGGCAGCTCCTGTGAGGAATTCAAAGGGGTCGAGGAAGGGGTTCTGGTTCTCCAGCACAGGGAAATCTGTGAGCTCTGGAAAAAATGGGGTGGAAATCCGTCAGCCCCCCATCCCACCCCATTCCAGAGAATTTTGGGAAGGGATTTACCTCTCCAGAGCAGCTGCAGCCGCCCTGGCACCGGGATCTCGCAGGCTTGGCCGCCTCCTCCACGGAATCAGCTCCAGGCTGGGATCTCACTCCTGTGTTTTGCTCCAGGAGAGGAAAGCAAATCCTGCCATCCATGCCCGTCACTCCAACCCTCCCAACGCCTCCCAGGCTGGCAGGGATGCCAGGCTTGGGAGTTTTCCCCCCGCCTCCCTCAGATCCCAGGGTTTCCCCCGAGGTGGTGGCGCATGCACCTCGTTGATAAGGACGGGCTGGGAGAAGCTTTCCCGAGCCAGGGATCCGTGCCAGGAGAGCTCTGCCGAGGGATTGAGGGGGTTGGAGGGTGGCTGAAAAAGCTGGGAATGTTCACCTGGAGAAGGGAAGGATCCAGGGAGACCTCGGAGCCACTTCCAGGTCCTAAAGGGGTTCCAGGAGAGCTGGAGAGGGACTGGGGACAAGGGATGGAGGGTCAGGACACAGGGAATGGCTCCCAGAGAGATTGGGGGGGGATTTTTGGAAGGAATGAGCGTGGGGAGGGGCTGGGATGGAATTCCCAGAGGAGCTGGGGCTGCCCCTGGATCCCTGAAAGTGCCCAAGGGAGAAGAAAAAGCTCTAGGGAGAGCTCAAAGCCTCTTCATGGCCTGAAAGGGCTCCAGAGAGCTGGAGAGGGACTGGGGACAAGGATGGAGGGACAGAACACAGGGAATGGCTTCCAACTGACAGGGAACAGATTTATATGGGATTTTGGGAAGGAATTCCTGGCTGTGAGGGTGGGAAGGGGCTGGGATGGAATTCCCAGGGAAGCTGTGACTGCTCCTGGATCCCTGGAGGTGTCCAAGGCCAGGTTGGGATAACCTGGGATAGTGGGAGGTGTCCCTGGGCATGGCACTGGCTGATCTTTAAGGTTGTTTCCCACCCATTGTGGGATTCTGGGATTCTCCAATCTCCCAGCAGGAGCAGGACACAACCCAAGCCCCCGTGCCACCTCAGGATGTGTCAGTGGCACTGATTTTTCTCAGGGATGTTCTGTCCCCGAGCAGAGCAGCTTTATCTCCAGCTCTGCAGGAGCGCTGGGAGCTGGGAAGGGCTGGGAAGCGCTGCCAGGCAGGAGCTGTCTGGGCTCCCTGGAACGCTCCCATCCATCTGCTGAGGGACGTGACAAAGCCTTGGCTCGGCTCTTGCCGAGTTTGGAGCCAGGAGCTGCGAGAACAGGAGAGCCCCGGGAGTGCCACCAACCCCAGCGGATGGCTGGGAGCTGGCAAACCTCAGGTGTCGCAGAAGTCTTTTATGGAAAATCCTTTCCTTAGGATTTTTCCTTCTGAGAAGCTGAGAGGTCTCAGGAACAAAATGTAAACAATGGTTATCTGCTGCTGTGGAATGCAACAGGTGGGTCTGTGATTGGCCCATGTTGGATGTTTGTAATTAATGGCCAATCACAGCCCAGCTGGCTCAGACAGAGAGTCCGAGCCACAAACCTTTGTTATCATTCTTTCCTATTCTATTCTTAGCTAGCCTTGTGATGAAATCCTTTCTTCTATTCTTTTAGTATAGTTTTAATGTAAAATATATCATAAAATAATAAATCAAGCCTCCTGAAACATGGAGTCAGATCCTCGTCTCTTCCCTCAACCTGAGACCCCTGTGAGCACCGTCACACTCAGGAATGCTGCTGGGATGTGGGAAAAGGGCTTTGAGGGCTCCAAAACCACGGCTCAGCAGCAGGGACACACCGTGCATTGTCCCTCCTTTCAGACGTGTCTCCTGTGTTGGCTTTGGGGCTCAGGGACCCCGCACTGCTCCTTCCTTCGTTTCCTGATCATCTCCAAATCCTCCTTCCCCCAGTTGCAGGTGCTGCCTGGGGATCCCCATCCCATCCAGGCGGGCTCTTGGCCATGCTCAGGCACAGCTTTTATCCCAGTTTATCCCAGTTTGTCCTGGGGTGTGATGGGCGATGGAAGCGCTTGAGATGTGATGTCCATGGACTCGCCTCCTGTCCCCCAGCAGGAGGGGGACAGAACCCACTGGGAAAAGGCAGAACTGCTGGAAAATCACAGCTGATTTCCCACAGGGCCTGAGGAGCCCTGGAATTCTCCCAAAACTGGAGGCAGGGATTTCGGGGTGGCACCTGTGGAGGTGCCACAGGGCTGGGAATGCAGGGGAGGGCTGGAAGCAGGAGATGAGGGACAAACCCCAATGCGTGACATCAAAAATCAAATTGCCGTGGTCCCCTATCAGCAGCTCTTCACTCCTAATTACCCACAGATAACGAGCGAGCAAAAGAGTGGGAGATATCAGGATAATTTACCGCTCATCAAAGGAAAAAATCATTGGAATTGTTCGCCTTCAGTGTCTCCAGCTCCGTACCAAGGATCCTGCCCAGGAGACCCTCCTGACAGCCCTGCCAAAAATCCGTCACAGCCATTAGCAACAAAGTTATTAGCTGGTAATTAACTCCGTAATTAACTCCGGCAATCAACATCGAGATCTAACGTGAACTCGAGTTAAATCAAGGGCCATTAATGAGCGCCAAGATCTCTCCACGGTGGCAGCGGCGACAACACCGAAGGTTTCCTGGAGGAGCATTGGGAGCCATGGGGATCATCCAGGGCTTGGCAGAGCCTTCTGCTCCCTCCTTCCCACGCTTCCAGCATGGGAATCCCACATTTCCAACTCCCAGCCTCTCTGCATCCACTCCTCCTTGTGGATCCCAAGGAGTTTTTGAACCTTGGTGAGTTTTTGAACCTTGATGAGATTTTGAAGCTTTCATGAAACACCAAATTCACAAAGGAATTGTCACCTCCTGGCCCTCAGGCCTCTTTTTTGTCACCTCCAGGTCCTCAGACCCCTCTTCTCCCTGCTCTGCCCTGCGGTCACTCCAGCTCCAGTGGTTTTACCCCCCCATCCCCTCCCTTTCCCTGGAGAAGCCCCTCTGGAGCGGCATTCCCGCTCCCAGCCCTGCTGCTCCTCCCTCTCCTCGTGGAGAGGCAGCAGCTCCAGCGTTTCACGGAGCTCTCCTCAAGGACACTGGGGCAGCTCCTCAGGAATGATCCGGGGCCAGCCTGGAATATCAAACAGCAGCCCTGGCAGCCGGGCCCTCACGGATCTCCTGCAGCATTCCTGATATCCTAATCTGAAATGGGAATCAGGGGGAGGCCCAGCCCTTCCCAAGGGCTGTTTATTCTCTTTTTTAATAATAATTTCTTTTTTTTCTTTTGCTGTCAGAAGGGAAATCCTGGGAAATCCTTTATCTCCAGCAGCAATCAGTTTAAACACAGCCCTGTTATCGGCACGGGACACGGCTGAGTGTGGATAACGAGGGGTAATTCCACGCCTTTCCAAAATAACCTTGGCTGGTGGAGAGCAGGGAAGAGCAGGGAAAAGGTGTGGGAAAAGCACGTGGAGGGTGGGGGGTGGCCAGGAAAGGGGAGTCCCGGGCTCCTCTGTGATGGTGTCATCCCAGGATATCCCAATCCTGACTCCCAGCAGGACATCCCAATCCTCCCGGCTCCCGTCATCCCAGGACATCCCGCTCCTTCTAGTTCCCATCATCCCAGGACATCCCAATCATCCTGATTCCCATCATCCCAGAATATCCCGATCCTCCTGGCTCCCATTGTCCCAGAACACCCCAATCCTCCCAGCTCCCATCATCCCAGAACATCCCAATCATCCTGATTCCCGTCATCCCAGAATATCCCGATCCTCCTGGCTCCCATCATCCCAGAACATCCCAATCCTCCTGGTTCCCATCATCCCAGGACATCCTGCTCCTTCTGATTCCCATCAGGACATCCTGATCTTCCTGGTTCCCATCAGGACATCCCAACCCTCCTGATTCCCATTATCCCAGGACATTCTGCTCCTCCCAGCTCCCACCATCCCAGGACATCCCACTCCTCCTGGCTCCCATCATCCCAGGACATCCCAATCTCCCTGATTCCCATTATCCCAGAACATCCTGCTGCTCCTGGCTCCCATCATCCCAGGACATCCCACTCCTCCTCCAGCCTTGGAACCCCCAAAATCCTGAATCACCCACAGACAACATCCAAGCAGCCAGGAAAAAGTTTGGGGAGTTGTGATGTCCATGGACTCGCCCTGGTTCTCCCCTATTTTCCTAAATCCCCCTCCCGATGATGTTTTTCCCCATGGGATGACATTCCCAGCTGTTCCCACTGGCAGGAAGGATTCTCGGAGCGCCTGGAGCAGCGTCAGGCACCACCACCTCCCTCATTCCCTCAACCTGTGAGCAGGGCCGAGCCTCTCCGCGTGTATTCCTTGATATATCACTTAATAAAACTTTATGGAGCCAGGACGAGGAATCCACACGGAACAGATGAACTGGGATTGAAATATGGCCCAATTAAGGCTGGAGCAGGCCTGGCTTTGCTTGGAGCACCCTCCAGCTTGAAATGAAATCCTCATCCAGGGAGATAAATCAGAGAAACCCCAACCCTGCTGCACTCCTGAGCGAGCAGGGAGCAGCCAGGCTCGGGGTTGTTGGGAAAAGACAGATTCCGGATGGGATGGGGATGTTTGCAGCTTTCTCCCCGGGGCTGGGCTCTTCCCCAGCTTTTCCTGGCTCATCCCTGCGGGAGGAAAAACAAACCCAGCAAATTGTTTTGCCACGGTGCTCCCACAGCTGCAATTAAAGCCCATTCAGGCTCCGTGTTTATTTCCCCTCCTTCCATGTCCTCTTTTTCATTTCCCTCCAAGAAAAGGGGATTATTTTTAATTACGGTTTTACACTCGATTAATGAACCTCAACAGCATGCTAATAAACAGGACGGAGGCACCAGGACATGAGGAGCTTCCACGGATTCCAGCGGGTTCCAGAAGGATTATTTATCCCCAGGCTGCCCTGTGGAGGCTGGGAGGTGGGGATGGAAAACTGGCAGGTTGTGTTCTCCTGGATTCAGGCTGGAATATCCCAAATATCCTCCCAAAGTGGTCCTGGGATGGCTCTGAGCATCCTGGGTGCACTGAGGGGGAGCTCAGCTCAGCTCTGCCCCGTCCCACACAAATATCCCGGTGTTAATGCAAATTATCCCGGAGTAATTCCACGGAGTTAAAACCCCTCACAATTCCCATTTTTTTTTGGCACAGAGGGATCTCACCCGTGGAGTCGGAGGCTTTGTTTTTCATCAAACCCAGTTTTAGTCTCTCCCCCTCCGAAGGCAAGGGAAGCTTTGGGTTTTGTGCGTGTGGAAAAGGTCATTCCAGCAAAACACCCGCGCGGCTTTTATTGAGGTGAGGAGGATTGAAATCCTGCCAAGCCCAGGGAAACGGGGAAAACAAATGCTCCAAAAACCCAGAGCAAACCTCCAAAACCCCAACCAAACCCTGCCCACACCTTTCTGCAGAGATGAGAGCACGGATTTGGGGCAGGGCATGGGTTGGGTCAGCTCAGCCCTTCCCATTGCGTTGTTCCTGCGGGATTTCCATCCAGAGGGGAAGTTGGGTTTGAATCCCAATGGAAAATCCCCAAATGTTCCCAGGGCTTCATCCATCCTTTCTCCTGGGTTTTCCTCCTCAGATTCTCCTCAGGAACCTGCTGCTCCTCTTTAGGTCCTGGAGCCAGAGCTCTGAGTGGGAAAGAGGGAATGGGAAGAGGCTTGGGAGCAGGAGAGGAGCTGTGGGAATGGGTTGGGTGGGAGAGGACCTTAAATCCATCCAGTGGCACCTCCCACTATCCCAGGGTGCTCTAAGCCCCATCCAGCCTGGCCTTGGGCACTTCCAGGGATCCAGGGGCAGCCACAGGTTCTCTGGGAATTCCAGCCCAGCCCCTCCCCACCCTCCCAGCCAGGAATTCCTTCCCAATATCCCATCTAACCCATCTCTATGGCAGTGGGAGCCATTCCCTGTGTCCTGTCCCTTCATCCTTGTCCCCAGTCCCTCTCCAGCTCTCCTGGAGCCCCTTGAGGCCCTGGAATGTGCTGGAAGCTCTCCCTGGATCCTTCTCCTCTCCAGGTGAATATTCCCAGCTCTCCCAGCCTGGGTCCAGAGGGGCTTCAGCTCCTTGATCTGAGATTTCATCCATCCATCCATCCATCCATCCATCCATCCATCCATCCATCCATCCATCCATCCATCCCTCCACCCCTTTATCCCCTTAAACCCCAGACCTGTGCCCCAAAAAAAGAACAGCCGAGCATTAAAATCCCTTTCCCGGGTTTTCCTGGTATTTCCAGGAACGCAGGCGAGGACTGTTCACCTTTAACAACTACTCCACGATTTTTGGGATTTTTTTTTTCCACCCTTTAAGCCAGGGATGTTCGGAATTCCTGCACA
>NW_005054673.1:98529-113492 GCF_000277835.1 Geospiza fortis | reverse complement strand
AGAGGCAATGCAATTTCCCGACGGAAAGAGCAAAGGAACCCCTGTGGATCTGCAGCCCCGCTCTCCCCTATCTCCAAGGCTCCATGTGCTCCTGGCCCTGCTCTGATAAGGCTCCTTTGAATCCCTTTTCAATCCCTGTCCTCCCCTCCCATTGGCTGCCGCCTTCCCGAAAATCTGCCATGAAAGGGAAAGCAAAAAAAAAAAAAAACAACCAAAAAACAAACACAAAAAAACCTGAACAGCTCAGGGCTGAGTGAAATCTGTTTGTTTGGGATTCATGGAGCGTTTTTCCAGGAAGGGAGGGGGATGTCGGCTCCGGGCTGGGAATGGGGGGGTTGGGGTCCCCTTTTCCCACAGGGAATGGGGGATCAATGAATCAGATTGAAGGGTGAGGGATGGGATGGGATGGGATGGGATGGGATGGGATGGGATCCATAGGATGGGATCCATAGGATGGGGGAATTTGGGGTGGAGTGAGGGATAGGGTGTGGGAATTTGGGATGGGAAGGGGCAGGGTGGAGTGAGGGATGGCATACGATGGGATCCATGGGATGGGATGGGATGGGATCCATGGGATGGGACCCATGGGATGGGATGGAATGGAATGGGATCCATGGGATGGCATGGGATAGGATCCATGGGGTGGGATGGAATGGGATCCATGGGATGGCATGGGATGGGATCCATGGGGGGGGATGGGATGGGATCCATGGGATGGGATCCATGGGATGGGATCCATGGGATGGGATCCATGGGATGGGGGAATCTGGGGTACAATGAGGGTTGGGGTGTGGGAATTTGGGATGGGAAGGGCCAGGGTGGAGTGAGGGATGGGATGGGATGGGATGGGATGGGATGGGATGGGATGGGATCCATGGGTTGGGATCCATGGGATGGGGGAATTCGGGGTGGGTTCTCTGCTGGAGCCAAACCCTCAGCAGGATGTGAAATTCCCATCCAGGCCTCATCCCACCCTCGCTCCAAAAATTCTCCTGGAGGAACATTCGGGGTTATTTGGAGCTGTTGAAGGTTTATTAGTTATAAACAGGTTTGGAATTGCATTCCCAAGATTTAATTGGCTCCTTCCCGGCGCCAGCAGATGGGAGCTGCTGCCTTTATGGGCATCCTGCTGCTGGAAAATCCCCTTTTCCTGGGAAGGGACAACGATCCGTGTCCCTCTGGAATGGCAGCAGGAACAGGAGGGGATCCGGGGAATGAAGCACTAAAACCACCCCATAAACGCCATCCCTATCATTAATGAAAAGTTGTGATTTTCCAATGAAAACCCTGGAATGGGGCCTGGGGGTGGCCTTTGGTTTGTGAACATCCAGGAGGATCCATGGATCCGTAATTCTGTCCATCCTCATGGAGGAAAACTCAGCTGGATTTGTATTTTTAGCCCAGAAATTGATTTTTTAAATTTTTTTCCTCATTAATTTAATATTTTCGGGTCTGTGCTGTCTCAAAGCTTTGGCAAATCCATGTCCTGATTTCCCATGATTTTGGGAAGAATCGTCCCAGTTTTGTCATCCTTCAGCTCCCAAATTTTCCTCCTCTTCCCCCTTTTCCTCCTCCTCTCCTCCCACACCTTCCCAAGTTCCAGTGGAACAAAAACCACCACTTGGAAAAAAATCAGATTTTTCCTTAAAAAACACCCAACCCTGCAACTCATTGAATTCCCAGCCACTAATTCCATTAATTATGTTATGATGCAATTAAGCATTTCATTTCCTGCCTATTAAAGCCTCAATTATTAATTAATAATTACAGATCATTAACTGATAATGTGCTCCTGGCAGCTGAATTATTCATCTCCCGCGACGGAGTTTTTTTCCTTGACATTTCTCTCTCATTTTTTCCTGGGAATTTGGACCTTTCCCAGCTCTGGGAAAAGCCAAAACTTTTGGGAATCTGCATAAAAACCAGGAGAGAATCGCCTCATTCCCGGGAATCTTCCCTGATCCATGAGGGAGGAAATTCCTCATCCCCCAGGTGGAGGTGAAGAACTGGCTCCTCCAAGGGGTCCCCAAATTCACCAATTTTGGGAGCAGTGGGGTCATCAACCTTGGGAAAGTGGAATTCCAGAGCTTTCCAGGGCCAGGGAAAGGTGAGAGAAGACATCTAGAGTCTTGGAGAACTCCAGGGCCACGAAAAGTTGGAGAAGGACGCTGGGAATCCTGGAGAACTCTGGGATCAGGAAAAGGTGGGAGAAGAACACCAGGAATCCTGGACCTTTCCAGATGCAGGAGAAGGTGGAGACACCTGGAATTCTGGGGCACTCAGAGATCAGGGGAAGGTGGGAGAAGGACCTCTGGAATCCTGGAGAACATTCCAGGGCTGGGAAAAGGTGAGAGGAGGACACCAGGAATCCTGGAGAACTTCAGGCACAGGAGAAGGTGGGAGAAGGACACCGGCAATCCTGGAGAACCCTGGGATCAGGAAAACGTGGAGACATCTGGAATTCTGGAGAACTCCAAGGCCAGGAGAAGGTGTGACCAGGACACCAGGAATCCTGAAGAACTCGAGGACCAAGGGAGGGTAGGAGAAGAATATTGGGAATCCTGGAGAACTCCAGGGCCAGGAAAAGGTGGAGACATTTGGAATTCTGGAGCACTCAGGGATCAGGGGAAGGTGGGAGAAGGACATCTGGAATCCTGAAGCCCTCAGGGATCAGGAGAATTTTGAAGAAGGACCCCGGGAATTCTGGAGAACTTCAGGGCCAGGAGAAGGACACCAGGAATCCTGGAGAACTCTGGGACCAAGGGAGGGTGGGAGAAGGACACTGGGAATCCTGGAGCACTCTGGGATCAGGAAAAGGTGGGGACACCTGGAATTCTGGAGAACTCAAGGATCAAGGGAGGGCGGGAGAAGGACACCGGGAATCCTGGAGATCTCCAGCACTGGGAAAAGGTGGAAGAAGGACATCAGGAATTCTGGAGCATTCCCAGGTCAGGAAAAACTGGGAGCAGGACCCCTGGAATCCTGGAGCAGCCAGTGGGCAGCAGGACACCTGGAATTCTGCCCACCAGGTGCATCCCTGCATCCACCATCCCCTTTTCCCCCACATTCTTCCCCCCCCATTTCCCCATCTGACATTCCCACTCAGAATTGGAGACGCCGCTTCCACAAACCCCAGAGCAGGGAAATGTTTGTTTTTTGATGGGATAAACAGGGTAGAGCGGATTTTTTGGGAAAACAAAGGAACTAACCAAGCGGCTCCGGGGCCTTATCAGCGCTAAGCTCTCCTTATCTGCCCCAGAATCTCCATCATTTCCTCCGCTTCCCCTCGGAATGTTTGCGGCTCTGGCGCTGTTCGAAGGTTGTTTACAACAGTTACGGGAGGAGGGAGGAAAATTCCATAAATGGACAGAGTTTCCCCCAAAAAATGAGACGCTGAAAAATCAAAAAATTCCCGACGGCATTTTCCTTCCGGAAGCATCTGAAGAGGATTAACAATGGGATATCAGGGAAGAGGAGAAAATCCGCGGGCAAAACGCGGTGGGAGAGGGATGGGAACGGGGATTTCTGAGGGTGCAGGACGGGTTTGGAGGATTTAGGATGGATTTAGGGGGATGCAGGATGGTTTTGGGGGATGCAGGAGGGTTTTGGAAGATTTAGGATGGTTTTGGGGGATGTAGAATGGTTTTGGAGGATTTAGGAAAATTTTTGGGGATGTAGGATGGTTTTGGAAGATTTAGGATGGTTTTTGGGAATACAGGATGGTTTTGGAGTATTTAGGATGGTTTTTGGAGATTTAGGATGGTTTTTGGAGGATTTAGGATGGTTTTGGAGGATTTAGGGTGGTTTTGGAGGATTTAGGGTGGTTTTTGGGGATGCAGGACAGTTTTTGGGGATTTAGGATGGTTTGAGAAGGATTCTGTGCCTCCCCAGGATGGGGTTTGGGAATGGGAGAGGCGCCCAGGGATTCTGGGCAGCCGCAAACCCTGCCAGGCCCTCCTTGAAACCACCTAAGAGAATTCCCAAGGAACGCACGGGGCAGCTCCAGGGGCGGATTCTCCTTCTCCCGCTGCAGCCGGGGAATTCAGGAGCTGAAGACAACAGAAGGGGATTTTTTCCCCCCCCACTTTTTTAAATTTAAATGAAGTTTTCTGAGTCACTGCAGGCCCTTATCAGCCCTTCCCACTTCCCGAGGATCCCATTCCCTTCCCCGTCCTCTGCGAGCTCCAGCCCGCATCTGAGGAGCTCTTCATTATCAGCTCTGCCTCCTGATAAGCTCCTGTTTATCAATTCCCTTCCCCTCCCAGAGATCTCCATTTGCTCGGCGGAGTTTTCTTTTGTTCCTTCCGATTTTTAATTTATTTATTTCCCTTTAAACCCGGAGATAAGGGAATTTTCCTCCTTCCCTGGCTCCCTTCCAGCCCAACCCCTCCCGGCTCTGCTCCAGCCCTGCCATCACCTCGGGGATGGGATTTTTTTTTTTTGGGGTGGTTTTGAGGAATTTCCTCACCTGGAGAACACCCGAGAGGGATTTCCCCACCCCGACCTCCAGCCCTGGGGGGGAACTTCACATTCCAAGGGGTGCAGGAGGATTCTGGGGGGTGCAGAGGGGATCAGGAGGATTCTGGAGGGTGCAGGGAAATCCAGGAAGATGCAGGAGGATGATGAAGGGTCCAGAAGGATTCAGAGGGATGCAGGAGGTATCAGAAGGATTCAGAGAGGCTCGGGAGGATGCAGAGGGATGCAGGGGGATCCAGAAGGAAGCAAAAGGATCCAGAAAGATCCAGAAGGATCCAGGGGGATGGAGGGAGATCCAGAAGGATCCATAAGGATCCAGAGGGATTCAAAGGGATGCAGAAGTGTGCAGAAGGTTCCAGAAGGATCCAGAGGGATGCAGGAGGATCCAGAAAGATCCAGAGGGATTCAGGGGGATCCAGGAGGATCCAAGGGGATGCAGGAGGAAGCAGAAGGTTCCAGAAGGATCCAGGGGATGCAGGGGGCATGCAGGAGGATCCAGATGGATGCAGAAGGTTCCAGAAGGATCCAGGGGGTGCAGGAGGAAGCAGCTCCAGGGAGCCGAGGCAGAGCAGCCCCTGCAGCTCCTGCTCCGGGATGTCCCCACCTGCCCCAGCGGGAAACGCTGCCAAAGCCCCATTCCCTCCCTGTCCATCCCTTCCCTAAGCCAGACTTTGTTAAACCAACGCTTCCCACACCCCCGATCCCTTCCCTAAGCCAGGGAGAGCAGGGGACACTCAGGGGACACTCAAGAGGAACGGGGGACACTCAGGAGTGAGCAGGGGATGCCAAGGGGACATCCAGGGGACACCCGGGGGGACAGGGGACAGCCAGAGAACCCAGGGGACAGTCAGGGGACACCTGGCGGGATCAAGACTCTGCCAGGGGACAGCCAGGGGACAGCCAGGGGACACCCAGGGGACACCCATGGGACACCCAGAGGACACCCAGGGGGATCAAGGAACATGCAGGGGACAGCCAGGGGAAACAGGCGACACTCAGGGGATACCCGGGGGGATCAAGGGACAGCCAGAGGACAGCCAGGGGACAGCCGGGGGACACCTGGGGGAGATCAAGGGCCGGGATGGGAACGGGGCTGGGATGGGAACGGGGCCGGGATCGGGGCCGGGATGGGGACGGGGCCGGGATGGGAACGGGATGGGAACGGGGCCGGGATGGGAACGGGGCCGGGATGGGGATGGGGCTGGGATGGGGACGGGGCCTGGAAAGCAGCCCGGATTTTGGAAGGGAATTGTTGCCATGGAAACGCATCCCGTCCTTTTTGACCACCGGCGCTGAGGTGGGAGATCCAACAGGAGGAGTGGGGTGGCTCATAAACCGGGAAAAAATCGGGAAAAAATCGGGATAAACAAACCCTGGCCCAGGGGGCTGCTTATCCCGGCTGCTCCCTGGATGTGCCAAGCCCCGGGAGCATCCTGCGGGCTCTCCCTGCATCCCAGCAGGAAATTCCTCATTTTTCCAGCTGCCTGGCATTGAATTTCCCTGAGGGAGCCCCCTGATCCCGAATTCCTTCTGGGATCTGAGGGCAGAGTTAAAGTAGCCTGGAAATGGTAAAAAAAAAAACATTTTTCCACCAAAGTCTTCCCAAGTCTTCTCTTCTCCCTTTTTTTTTTCCCCTTTCCCTGCTCACAGGTGGATTTTAAGGTCACAGAGCCGCCTGGCTCTGCCTTATCCAATCATTCCCACAATAAATTCCTTCCCTCTGTGGATCTCCCCCCGATAAGGAATCAAATGCCAGGGCAGGGATGGGAGGATTCAGGCCGGGTTTTTCGGGAAGCTGAGCCCTCCCTGGGAACGCCACAGGTGAGAGAGGCCAGGGAGGGGCAAGAGAGGAGAAATCCCACAAGAATCCCTGGAATAAACCCTTGGATAAGCCGTGCTTTGGGGGTTTTAAATTGATTTTTCTCGGAGTTTGATCTGGAGCTGCGGGGTGGGGGTTTCCAGGCTGGTGTTGGAATGTTTGGCAATTCCAACTGGGAATGCTGGTCCTGCCCATCCTGGGATGCAGAACAGGGAAAATCCCAGGGCACATTCCCAGGGCAAGGCTCCCACTGAATCCTGGATACGCAGGAAAATTATCCTGGGCAAGAAAATTATCCTTGGAGAGGGAAATTATCCCTGGGCAGGAAAATTATCCCTGGGCAGAAAAAATTATTCCTAGATTGGGAAATTATCCCTGCATAGAGAAATTATCACTGGGCAGGAAAATTCTTCCTGGAGAGGGAAATTATCCCTGGGCAGGAAAAGGATCCCAGGACAGGGAAATTGTCCCTGGATAGGGAAAATATCCCTGGGCAGGAAAATTGTTACTGGATAGGGAAATGGCCTCTGGGCAGGAAAATGATCCCAGGTTCCATAAGGAACATCCCTGAGCTGTCCCTCCTTCCATCCCTGCCCTTCTCCTGGATTCCCACCTCGAGCATTCCCTGCATCCCCTCAGGAGCTCTGGGGGCAGAGAGGGTCTGGGATGGAATTCCCAGAGAATCCCTGGATCCCTGGAAGTGCCCCAGGGCAGGGTTTGGGGAGGGAAGGGAAGCAGGGAAGAACTTTTTTTGCTCCAGGAGTTTTCCAGGCTGGAGTTGCCGCCGTTCCCCCCAGGAATCGGCGCTCATGAATTTATGAGGAGCACGAGGCTGCTCCGTTTGCCGGGATGTGAATCCCGAGCAGAATGCAAATCACGGGATGGGAGGGAGGGAAAACAACCCTGGGTGCGTGGAATTGAATTTCCCGGAGTTTGGAAAAGGCCCAGACGTGCCCAAAGTACCAAAGTTTCCATAAAACCCTAAAACCAACGTGGGGATGGAGGAATTTGGGGTCACAGATTCCAGGGATTGAGGGGCGACTCAAAGATCCCTGGAGTGGCTGCTGGGAAAGGGAAATATGGGAGAAAACCTCTGAATGTTGGCTTTTGATTGTGGTGCTCCAAGTGGGAATTTTGGCAGGGAGTTTGGTATTTAAAATGAGGATTTGGGGTGTTAATTGTGGGGGGTCGTGACTGGGAATTGTGGCAGGAATTGTGAAAAGGAAATTGTGACAGGGAATTGTGAAAAGGAAATTGTGACAGGAATTGTGTCAGGAATTGTGACAGGAATTGTGAGAGGGAATTGTGTCAGGAATTGTGGCAGGAATTGTGAGAGGCATTGTGACGGAATTGTGGCAGGAATTGAGGCAGGAATTGTGGTGGGAATTGTGACAGGGAATTTTGACTGGGAATTGTGATGGGGAATTGTGGCAGGAATTGTGACAGGAATTGTGTCAGGAATTGTGACAGGAATTGAGGCAGGAATTGTGAGTGGGAATTTTGACAGGGAATTGTGGCAGGAATTGTGAGTGGGAATTTTGAAAAGGAAATTGTGACAGGAATTGCAGGAATTGTGGCAGGGAATTGTAACAGGAATTGAGGCAGGAATTGTGACTGGGAATTTTGACAGGGAATTGTGACTGGGAATTGTGACTGGGAATTGTGGCAGAAATTGAGGCAGGGAATTATTGAAGGAATTGAGGCAGGAATTGTGTCAGGAATTGTGTCAGGAATTGTGTCAGGAATTGAGGCAGGAATTGTGTCAGGCAGGGTTTGGGCAGCTCTGGGGGAGGGAAAATGCGGGAGCTGCTGGGGCTGAACGGAGCCTCCTCGGTGCCGGAATTCTCATCCCAAATCTCCTCATTAACAGTCGGGATTAGCAGCTGCCTGGCTTGGGGCTGAGCCATCTCCTCACGGCAGCCGGGCCGTGCTCAGCATCCCGAGCAGCTTCCCAGAATCCCGGGGAAATGGATTCAGGAATTCAACAACAGCAACCCGAAAGGAACCTTTGGAGAGGGTTTGTGGGTGCAGTTCCTGCTCGCAAATCCCGGGATTTGGGCTCAGGACGCGGATCCCAGGGTTGGGATTGTGCTCCTGGTGCTGCAGGGGTGTTCCCCTCCCCAAGGCCATTCCCAATCCCTCTCCCAGAGGCTGTTGGAGTGTCCAGGGAATGCCCAGATGTGGCACAAGGACTGGGCACAGCTGGGACCCCATGGAGGCTTTTCAACCCCAAAATTCCATGATCCACCCAAACCAGCCGGGCTGGCCCTTCCCAACCCCTTCCCAATCCTCCAAACTTCCCACGAAAACACAGCTAAAAATTCTGCCACAGGTTCCCAGGAATGTTCACCCAGCATGAGGATCCCAGGAGAGCCAAACATTCCTGAAAACACCGGGATTTTATTCCTGAAAAGGAGTTTAATGCCAGGCCACGGCATTTCCCGCTCCATTGCTCCCATCGATGTCCTTGTCTGGGAATAAAGGCTCCAAATCCCGATCGATACCAGCACAGCCACCTGCTCAGGTTTGATCCATCCCAAGAAAATCCCTGGAATCAGGGATGACATTGGTGGTATGGACAAAGGAAATAATTTGGGATTTCAGGCCGAGCTGGTGAGGCAGAGCTGCCCCACTTTCCCAAAAAACCCCATCAAAGCCCCATCAGACAAACAAATATCGTTCCCTGTTGTTCCCTGTCGTTCCCAGGGTTTTCCAGCAGCTCCAGAGCCGCCGCTCTTGTAGCTCCTAATGCTCCCCGACATTTAATTAACTCCAACAACTGCCTGGATCCCACTGGAGGAAGGGAGGGCTCCCTGCTCCGAGCTGCAGAGAGTACCAGAATCCCTTTTCCTGGCATTCCATCATTTTCCCCTTCCCCTGTGCGTCCCATTGTTTCCCTTTTTCCCAGTATCCCCTTTTTTCCCCCTTTTCCCGGGATTGCACCACGAGCGGTTTTCATTCCAGGCAGTTTTCGTGGCTCCCTCATCGCCCCCGTTCCCTTCCCATCTCCAAATATTTATCCCAGAGTTTCATTCCGCCAGCAAATAAACGCTCCCACCTCCTCTCTTCCCTCACCTTGTCTCCCAAATTAATCTCCGGAAATAATTGGGAAGCGGAGGAAGGAGCTGGAGCGGGGGAGGAGGGAGCAGCAAAACAAAGAGTTTTATTTAAATCCTTTCTTTTTGTGGAATTCCACCCAGAATTTCAACACTCACACCCTGCTCCTGGATTTCTTTCTTCTCCTGGATCCTATCCTGCTGCTGGATCCCACTTTTCTCCTGGATCTCATCCTGCTGCTGGTCCCCATCCCACTGCTGGATCCCACTCTGCCCCTGGATCCCATTTTCCCCAAAACAGGCCAAGTTTGGAGCGCAGGAAGAGCAATCCAAGGATTTGGTCCCTTTATGGCTTTGCCATGAACCAGGAGTTGTGGGGTGGCTGAGGATGAATTTTCCATGAGGTGTCAAAAGAGCAGGAGAGGGAACAATGGATGGATGGATGGATGGATGTGGATGGATGGATGGATGGATGGAGGATGGATGGACATAGATGGATGGATGGATGGACAGACAGATGTGGATGGATGGATGATGGATGGATGATGGATGGATGGATGGATGAATGGATGGATGGATGATGGATGGGGGATGGATGGATGGATGGATGGATGGATGGGATAGATGGATGGATGGATGGATGGATGGATGGATGGATGGATGGATGGATGATGGATGGAGGATGGATGGATGGATGGATGGATGGATGGATGGATGGATGGATGGATGGATAAAGGATGGATGGACATAGATGGATGGACATGGATGGATGGATGGATGGATGGATGGATGGATGGATGGATGGATGGATGGATGGATGGATGGATGGATGGATGGATGGATGGATGGATGGATGGATGGATGGATGGATGGATGGATGGATGGAAACCAGCAGAGGGACAGGGATGGATGGATCTGACCCAGCACCTCCTGAGCACCCCTAAGGAGCCCCTAAAGGGACAATGGTGGCACTTGGGTGGCTGCCAGGCCACAAATGAGCTGGGACAGCCATTCCCGCATGATCCAGGTTTTTGAGGATTCTTCCAATCCTTTCCATGGGCTGAGCAGTGCTGTCCCCACCCCGCTGTCCCCAGGCCTTGGGGACACCCGGGCTGGCGTTGCGGGTTCCCAGGGGATCGGGGGCTGCCATCCATTAGCGATTCCCACAGCCCCGCAATCCATCTCGGTCATTTCGGGATCGCCGGCCGTAACTCAGCCCGTTCCGCGCTCCGATCCCATTTTTCATCCATCTTTTATTCATGGACGGTGGGTCAGCTTTGTATCGAAGGATCAATAAAAGCCTCCATCATGGCGCATTATTAATTAATAAGGAATCCATTATCTGCAGCCAGCCCGGCCACTCCCTCGGATTTTCTCCCTGGAGAAGCTTTTTGGGGGCAATTCTGAAAATTTACAGCCTGGTCGATCTCCTTCCCTCCCTCCCTCCTCCTGCCCAGGGATAATGGGAACTTTATTTAGCACTGGCTGTCCTTTGTCCCCACTGGTGTCCCCACTGATGTCCCTGCCCTGCCTGGATCCTCCAACAGCCCCTAAATCTGTGGGAAAAGCTCGGGAAGAGCACCCCACCCCAAATTCTGTGGGGTTGTGCCCTCCATTTATTTTGGGTTATTTGGCTTCATTCCCTCTTTTTTTTTTTTTAATCTTTGTCACACCAGACTGGACAGGGATGGGTTCGTGGCCACCTCCAGGACCGGACAGTGATGGGGACATCACCTGTGGGAGGGAGAACATGGAGGCAATAAAATTAGGAAAATTCAGGATAAATCCATAGGAAATGCAAACCCCCCCAGCACCATAACAACCCAGGCTCCTGCTCCAACCCCTCCTCTCCCTCTGGAATTCCCAAAAAAGGATTCTCCAGCCGCTGTTTTGATTGGTTGGCGCCATTTTGCCGGCAGGAAGGGCTGGAAAGAGAATTCCCGCTGGGATCCCGCTGGATTTTATGGATGGCTCCTTCCAGAGGGACGGGGAGAACCCACCCCGGGCATTCCCGGGATCCCAAAGAGCTGGGAATGAGCACGAGGGCATGGATTCACCAAGGAGTCCCAGAAAACCTCTCCCATGAACTGGGGACAACTCTGGTGACCCCATCCCTGCCCCACGCTGCGCCCGCTCATAAATCCAACCCTAATCAGCGCTAATTAGCTCTAATTAATGGAGAAGGGGGAATTATTAGGGGAAATCATAAAATCCTTTGCCTGGGCAAGTCTTGGGACAGGTCGGGATTTTGGGAGAACGGGAACTGCTGGGCTCATCAGAAACGAGCCCAGCTCAAGCTCTGACCTCCCCTGGCTAATTAACAGCATGGTAATTAATCATTCAGCATCTTTAATGATGGATTCCCCCCTCTGCTTGTGCTGGAAAACACCAGGATGGGAATGATTCGTGCTGGGGGTTCATCCCATCTGGAAAATCAATAAATTAGGGAATTCTTGCCTATTGAAAATGGATTTTCCTCCCCTTGGAATTCAGGAACTTTCAGGAAACTAAAACTGGGAATATTTGGAGTCAATTAATACTTCAATTTCAAGTTTAGTTGCATTTCAGTTTCAATTTTGATTTCAATTCCATTTCTACTGAAATTCCTATTTCTATTTCTATTTCTATTTCTATTTCTATTCCAATTTCCATTGTGATTTTGATTTTGATTCCAGTTCTCATTTCATTTTCATTGTTATTTTTGTTTTAAGTTTTACTTTTTAGCCCTAAAAAACTTCAGTTTTTACTCCCTTTTTTTATATAAGTAACAGCAGCACTTCCCAACCTCTCAGGCATCCAAAACCCAGCCAGGAGAGTTTGGGAATGTTTGGGCTGGAGATAAATCCGGGATAAAGGTTTGGATGGATACTCCTGGAATAAACATCGGCTTTGTGTCAGCTCCTTCCGGCCCCGGAGTCTGAACAAACCCAACCACCAGGAATTGATTTTCTAAAAATGTCAAACACACACAAACACAAAAAAGAAAAAAAAAAAAAAAAAAAACAACAAAAAAAAAAACCAACAAAAACCCCAAACCTGCTGCGGATAAAAAATGTTGGTTTGTGTGGAATAGTTGAGCTCCTTTCCTGCCTCCCCAAAAATCGATGGGAAGAGGACATGGAGAAACACAGCGGGCTCTAAAGTGTAAATAATGAGAGGATGTGATTTAAAAATGGTTCAGCACGAACGGGGCTGAGGCCAAATTTCCTCGGAATAAAGCTGGGAATGCAGCAGCTTCCATGTGAGGAGGCTGAAAATGCAGGAATGAAGGGGAAAAGGGGGAAAACGGGGCTGGGAATAAGGAGGGAAGGGGAGGAAGCAGAAGCAGAAGAGCAGCACTTGGCCAAGGCTGTTTTGGAGCAGAAATTGAGGGAAAGAATGTGGGGAAAACATGGAATTAAACCAAATTCTGATGCTGGAATGCATGGAAGAAGATCAGCTCAGGGTTCGGGGTTTTCCAGGGGGTCTGGGAAGGGAGGGATGGCAGGGATGGGAAGGAGCAGGGATCATCCCATCCCACCTCCCGCAGATGCAGCTCGTCCCAGATGATCCCTCCAGGTCATCCAGCAGCAGGAACAGCTGGGAATGCGCTCCCCTAAAAGCGCTCTCCAATCCCATTTCCATGCAAATGTCACCTCCATAAAGAACCGGGAAGTTCAGAGCAGGCTCCAGGCTGGAATTGCTGCGGAATATGTGGGGTTTGGGAATAAATCCCATTTTTTCCCATAGTTTTGAGCTCCCTGGTGCTCCAGCTGCTCCTTTAACCCTCTCCAGGCCTCGCTGCTCCCATCAGCTCCGAATCCATGAGTGGGGGAGCTCCAGCTCATCCAGCAGTGGGAATTCCCAGCCCTCATCCCTTCCTTTTGCCCATTATCCCTGGAATGTCACCCTTGGAGCATCCCAATGTCCAGCAGGAGCTGTGGTGGCAGTGCCCCCCTCCCTGCCCGGCTCCATCCCCCTGGAGCATCCCACGATGGCAATTCCCACACCCCATTCCCACCGGGATGAGTCCAGGAGAGAGGTGGGAATGGGGCATCCGGGACTGGTGGGAGGGGAGCAGTGGAGCCAATTCCATTGGAATTCCAGCGGGAGGACCTCGCTGTCCCGTCCTGGGATTCCTCCACATCCCTCATCGCTCATCCCTCCTCACCATGATTTACCTTCCCTTGCTCATAAAATGGGAATTGCTCCAGCTCGGAGGAGCCTCTATCCTGTTCCCATTCCTGTTCCCATTCCCATTCCCATTCCCATTCCCATTCCCATTCCCATTCCCATTCCCATTCCCATTCCCATTCCCATTCCCATTCCCATTCCCATTCCCATTCCCATTCCCATTCCCATTCCCATTCCCATTCCCATTCCCATTCCCATTCCCATTCCCATTCCCATTCCCATTCCCATTCCCATTCCCATTCCCATTCCCATTCCCATTCCCATTCCCATTCCCATTCCCATTCCCATTCCCATTCCCATTCCCATTCCCATTCCCATTCCCATTCCCATTCCCATTCCCATTCCCATTCCCATTCCCATTCCCATTCCCATTCCCATTCCCATTCCCATTCCCATTCCCATTCCCATTCCCATTCCCATTCCCATTCCCATTCCCATTCCCATTCCCATTCCCATTCCCATTCCCATTCCCATTCCCATTCCCATTCCCATTCCCATTCCCATTCCCATTCCCATTCCCATTCCCATTCCCATTCCCATTCCCATTCCCATTCCCATTCCCATTCCCATTCCCATTCCCATTCCCATTCCCATTCCCATTCCCATTCCCATTCCCATTCCCATTCCCATTCCCATTCCCATTCCCATTCCCATTCCCATTCCCATTCCCATTCCCATTCCCATTCCCATTCCCATTCCCATTCCCATTCCCATTCCCATTCCCATTCCCATTCCCATTCCCATTCCCAGCCCTGTCCCAAACCTTCCGGAAAATTCCAAGAGCAGTTGCAGGACGGGCGCGGCATCCCTGAATCCACGAGGGGATGCCATGGGAAACGCTCTGATCCCAAGGACAGGCGGATCCCACGCGGATGCAGCAGCTTCCCTGTGATCCCACCCAAAACCCACACGGGCACCAGGGTGGGAGTGGAAAAGCTGCTCCCAGGGGAATTCTGCCACCCTAAAACCGGGAATTGTCGCTGTCACCGCCCCATTCCCTCCTTCCCAGCATCTTCCCACCCTCCAAAACCCCATCCCTGCTGTGGGAACGGGAAGGATCCCAGCGGAATAACCCCGGAACAAACGGCACCACTGGGCTTTCCAGCGAGGCTTTTTAGGGCTTGTTTGGATTTTTTTTTTTTTATTCCAAATCCCCCAAAGACTCGATCCCAATTCCCCTTTAAACGGGCAAACCATAACATTGGGAATTTGCCACGGATCCGAGATGGATTGAACTCCTCCAACCTCCTTTTGCAGGGAATTTATCGGCGCCGTAAATTCCCCCGGACGGGATTGCTGTGAGTGCCATAACACATCCTCCAGCCAATCTTTTATCCATCAGGCTTTGTCCTGCTTTTTTTGGGGAATATTTATGGACTGGATATGTTCCGGGAAGAGGGATCGCTCCTGAGGGTGTCTCCGGCTCTCCCTGGCCGCGG
>NW_005054673.1:92180-98518 GCF_000277835.1 Geospiza fortis | reverse complement strand
GGAATGCTCAGCTCTGCTCCAGACTCTGTTTTTGAGGATTTTTCAATTTATCTCAGGCTCAAAATTTGATTTTAGGGACTCCCAAACCTCCTATTTCTCCCCCCAAAAAAAACTCCATGCAAAGGGGGATTCTAAAGCTCCAACCAATCCCAGCAGGAGCCTTTAAACCCTATTTTCCTGCATTTTCCTTGGATGGGAAAAGCACCAAGGAAACGGACTTGGAATGGGTGAACAGGGAGAGGAATTTTCCCGGATCACAATTCCCATTCCTGTGGCTCTGCCCCAAGGCTCCTGGCTGGGAAAATGAACAGAATCCAACCGTTCCATGAAAAGGAAGGAGAAATCTGCCTGGAAAAGCACCCAAAGCTCCCAAAATTCCAATTCAAGCTGCTCCTCACAGCCCTTCCAGCAGCCAGGGAGCTCCATCTGCTCCCGAATCCCGCCCGGAGTCAGCTGGCAGATCCCACCCTCCCTCTCCACGGGCAGGTGCCAGGGCTAAAAATATTCCCAGAAATGCCCCTTTCCTTGGCAGCCTCTGGAAAAGCTGGAACTGCAGCAGGATGAGTCCCGGGAAGGAGCTGAGCTGGAGTTTTTAGTGGGATTGCTGCCCAAATCCAGGATTTTCTCTTCTCCTGGATCACTTGAATTAATTCCAGTGAATCAGCAAATCCCATCAGAAAGAACAACCTCAATCCCAACCCCATTGGTATTTCCAATGATCCTGGAGTGTTTTGCATGTTCCCATGAGGAATTAAACCTGGGTGGTTGCTGAGGGGGAAAATCAAATTTAGGATGAATTGATTCGAAGTTTGGGGGAATGAGCTGTTCCCACATGGACTCCAGACGATCCCCGGAAAAATCTGGATTCCCCTTTCCAGCAGCACAACCCAGCCAGGCTGAAATAACCAGGGAAGCGTGGGATTTCCATGGTGAAATAAAATATAAAATATAACATAAAATGGAATCAAATTGAATAAAATGGAATAAAATGGAATAAAATCAAATCCCTGGAGTCACCGCTGCCGGAACCATCAGCATTCCCAGGAGTGAGATCCCTATCCAAGGAAAGCGAGAGGCTTTGGCTGCACAAATTAGATTTCCCCAGGCAGCAGCTTAATTAAAACTATCGAGTGCTCCGAGCTTTTGGAAATTAACTTGGAAAGTGTTTGGATAAAAAAAGCCTGGACTGGTTTTTTGTTCCTTTTCTTCTCCCTGAAGTGGAGGGAAAAGGAGAAAAAAATGGGATTTTTTCCCTCCTGGATTCTTTGGAGGGCAGGAAGCAGCAAAAGGGGGGGCTGATTTTTATTCGGATAAACCTGGATTCATCAGGATCTTGGGTCAACCTTCCCCTAATTTTTTTTTATTTGGAGCTGCTTGGATTTCTTGGGATGATTCCTCTGGTTTCAATCCCAACCCGGTGCTCTGAAACACCGTGAAAATCCCTGAGGAAAAACAATAAAACAGTGGGATAATGCAACCAACACCTGATCCAAACAAGAGGAGACAGGAATGAAAAAAAAAAGAGGGAAAAAACCGCTGGAGCCATTAGGGAGCATCAGGAGGGATCAGATTCACAGGGATGAAGAGGCTGCTCTGAGGAAACTGGAGTGGGATGATCCCGAGCCCCCTTCCCGCAGGAATTCCGCCAGGTTGGAGGTGAATTGGCACCAACCACATGGTCTGGCGCCCAGATTATTCTCCACTCTTTGCATAGCAGATCCAGCAGGGTTTATTCAGGGAAAATCCAAAGGTCCAGGTGAGGTGAGGATGAGGAGGGAAACAGGAGCAAGCAGGAACACAACCTCTGCTGAAGGGTGTGACGGTGTTCACAGGGGTCCGAGGATGAGGGAAGGGACGAGGATCTGACTCCATGTTTCAGAAGGCTTGATTTATTATTTTATATTATTTATTTTATTATTATATTAAAACTATACTAAAAGAATAGAAAAAAGGATTTCATCACAAGGCTAGCTAAGAATAGAATAAGAAAGAATGATAATAAAGGTTTGTGGCTCAGCTCTCCGTCTGAGCCAGCTGACTGTGATTGGCTATTAATTAGAAACAACCAACATGGGCCAATCACAGATCCACCTGTTGCATATCACAGCAGCAGATAATCATTGGTCACATTTTGTTCCTGAGGCCTCTCAGCTTCTCAGGAGGAAAAATCTTAAAGAAAGGGTTTTTTATAAAAGATGTCTGCGATAGAAGGGAATGAGGGTGAAGAGCCAGGAGCAGGGCAGGGGCCAGGATGTATAACTGAGGGCAGGTAGGCGGGGTCAGGGTACGAATTATCCAATGGAGAAGGGACAGAGGGGTGGAGTTAAACTGGGGGTGACACGGGACGCACCAATGGGGGAGCAGAGTGGGAGGGGTCTCTCAGGGAAAGCCAATGGAGGAAAGGGGAGTACAGAACTTTCTGGAACTGGGCGACAATTGACAACAGCACGTTAACGTCGACAGGCAAAGAACCGTGCCAGTCTGTCATCCTAATTTAAACAGTGGTGTCCTCCCATGGCATTCCAGGTTCGTCTTCTCCGTGGTGGGGGATGAAGTTCACTCCCACTGTGGGAATTCACTCCCGCAGTGAATTATTCCCAGCTGCGCCTCCTCGGCTCCAATTCCACGGCCTGGCGGTGATGGAGCTGCTGATATTCCAAAGGGGGATGTTCCAGAGGGGGATGTTCCCACCTGGAGACTCGGTGGGAAGGAGGATGGGGGAATATTCCATGGATGAATACACCATGGAGGCATCCCGGTGGGGATTTATGGGATAAAACTTCCAAGGAAGCCTGGAAAGAGGAGCGGATCCCATGGAGGCATCCTGGTGGGGTTTTATGGGATAAAACATCCAAGGAGTTCTGGAAAAGAGGAGCAGATCCCATGGAGGGAACCCGGTGGGGATTTATGGGATAAAACACATCCAAGGAAGTCTGGGAATGAGGAGCAGGGAATTCTGATCCCATGGAGGCGTCCCAGTGGGATTTATGGGATAAAGGGGGCGTGGGACAGGGATGTGTCACAGAGAATGCTGATCCCCATGGGAATGACCCACCAAGGTTTGGGACAGCACCGGAATCTTCTCAGTGCCAGCCTGGATGGGATCCATGAGCCTCGGTTTCCCCCAAAATCTCACCCCATTCCTGCCTTTTGGGCTGTGCCTCCATCAGCATTCCCAAACCCCGGCAGGGATGTAGGGAAGGGACTGGAATTACCTCCCGGGGGAACCTTTGGTGATCCCACCCAGCCCCTCCATCCCAACCACAAATCCCATGAAAAATGAGGTGAAATTTCACCATTTCCCACAGGGAAAAAAAACAACCCCAAATCCCAGGAGATGAAACCCAAACCCCTTCCAGTGCCCACTTCCCATGGGAATCCAGCTGGAACCTGCCCCAGAATTTTATTTTTCCAGGGAAAAATAGAACCAGCAGCAGGTTTTAAAAACCAACCAGAGGGAAGAGAAGCGGCAAAAAGAAATATGAATAAAAAAAATCCTTGAATAACCCAAAATCTCCTCCCGGGAGGAGGATTCCAAAGCCATTTTTAATGAACTCCTCGTCCCGCCGGCACTCAGCACGGAATTATTGTCCATTAAATAAACACGGGTGATTATTGGGAACACATTCCCAGAGCTGCAGGTCACGGCTGCCAGCTGCTCCTGCCGCTTGTTCCTGGGAATTTCTGCTTTGCTCTGCATTTACAGGGAAAAGGAGCTGGTTTTGGGGGGAAAAAAAATCTCAAAAAACTTTGGGATCGCTCCCTGGGACAGGAGCTGGGTGGGAAAGGAGGAGTTTTAGGGGAAAAAGCATCCCTGATCCCAAAAAACCTCAGGATTTTCCCCTATCACAGGGGGTTGGGTGGAAAAGGGGGAGTTTTAGGGGAAAAACCATCCTTGATCCTGGGAAAACTTCTGAATTTTCCCCTGGAACAGGAGCTGGGTGGAAAATGAGCAGTTTTAGGGGAAAAATCATCCCTGATCCCAAAAAACCTCAGGATTTTCCTCTGGAACAGGGGTTGAGTGGTCAAGGAGCCAGTTTAGGGGAAAAAACCATCCCTGATCCCAAAAAAACCTCAAGATTTTCCCCTGGAATGGGGGTTTGGGTAGAAAAGGAGCAGTTTTAGGGGAACAAAAGATCCCTGATCCCAAAAAACCTCAGGATCTTTGCCTCCGCAGCGTTTTTCCACGAGCCAGGGAAGGGAGGATTTTATTTTTTTTTTTCCTTCCATAAATTGTAATTGATTTTTTTTTTAATGGGATAGTGTAATGGAATATTGTCCAACGTGCACAGACTCCTGGGATAAATTATTCAGCAGCACATTTTTAAATAATGCAGCCGCTTCCTGCTCGGATTTCCTGCTCCTTAAAACCTGGGATGGGAGGGAATCTCCACCTCTGGAGTCTCCATCGCTCCGTGCTCCGAGTGAAGCTGTTGGGAATTCATTAGAAAGGTGAAAATTCATTAAATTCATTATCCAAGGCTTGGATTTACTCCTTGCTCCAAGAGCTGTGGGCGGGAGAGGAGAAATTCCCGCTTTTCCAGGGGACGCTGGATCCAAGTGTGGAGGTGGAAAAGAGGGGATGGAAGTGGTGGAAAATCCTGGTGGGATCCATGAGAGAGGGAAAAACCTCGTGTAGGAATTCCCAGGTCCTGGAAAATCATGGTTATTCCCAATTCCTGTTGGTTATTCCCAATTTTTGTTGGTTATTCCCAATTCCTGTTGGTTATTCCCAATTTCTGTTGGTTATTCCCAATTTCTGTTGATTATTTCCAATTCCTGTTGGTTATTCCCAATTTCTGTTGATTATTTCCAATTCCTGTTGATTATTCCCAGTTTCTGTTGGTTATTCCCAGTTCCTGTTGGTTATTCCATGAGGAGCAGTGGGAAAAGGGGGATACGACCTTGGATGTCCTGGGAATGCTTCACTCCCTATTTCCCAGCCTCAGAACTTCCCAGAAATTCCAAATCCAGCGCCAAAATCCCCTCTACAGCTGCCTGAGGGGTGGGGGCAGATTCCTGTCTCATTCCCACATTATCCAGACCTGGATATTCCCATGATCCACGCCTGCCTCAGTTTCCCCTTCCATGATCAGGGCATTTCCAGTGATCCCTGGATCCAGGTGTCACCGTTCCTGCATGGAAAAGAGCTCCAGGCTGCTCCAAAGCTTCTCCTGCATCCCAGGAGGACCCTTGTGGAAAAGGCAGCTGTGCATTCCCAGGGAATTTCCTCCAAGCTCCCCAAATCCGTGGATTCAATCCCAAATTTTCCTGCTGGGACACTCCGAGCTCCGGCACACCCCAAGGGATGAGTTCTGCTCGTTCTGCAATCCTCCCCTTCCCAAATCCAGTTAAATCCCTTTATTGGTTCCCTTTGGACACGACTCCTGGCACAATTAGGGAATCATTTCCAAGCACAAAATAATTCCCTCGTTCCGTCCTCCCTCTCCAAATTCCACTTTTCCTTTGTTTTTATTGGGATCGAGAAGGAGGAGGAACTCACCCAAATCCCTGAAAATAAGGAGGAAAAGCCAGCTGGGAGCTCTGGAATGGGGCTGGAGGCTGGGGAAGGGAAGAGCTCCAGCCGGATGCAGGAATGGGGCCGAGATCCCGGACATCCCGGAGCTTCCAGACAAATCCCTCATTTCCTCAGCTCCCAAGGACCTGCCTTGGCTTTGATTCCCTGATTTTAAGCAAATCCCAGTTTTTGGCTCCTTGGGTGTTTGTCCATCCCTGATTTTGGCTCCTTTTGGATCCTCTGGATCCGCCCAGGCTGCCCCCATGGATCAGGGATGGCCCAACCGGCTCCTGTTGGATCCCTGACCCTCATTCCCAGTTTGGTCCATCTGGGCACGTTCCAGCTGCTTTTCCGGTGGGATTTTTCCTCATTACCACCCCACATCCACCTGGATTCCAGGCTGGACATGGAGTCGATGTCTCCTGTTCCCTCTGACGGATTCCTGAGGCTCCAGGGATTCAATCAAGGGAAGGGACATAAATCACGTTAATTAAAGAATTCCAAAACCCTTCCTGCAGCCCTCAGGAATGGGAATGTGCCCTCAGCACTCCAAGCACTTCCCGCTGCCTCCCAGAAGCTCCTTGGAATTATTGATTCCCTGGGTCTCATTTTTATGGATCTCACAGCCCTGGGAGCATCGGAGCGGGGTCGGGGGGGAGTTTGATCAGCAGCTCATTCCTGGAGCCTGCTTGGGAATTGTGGAATCATGGAATGGGAAGGGATCTTGGAGCCCATCCCTGGAATGGGACACCTTCCCCATCCCAGGATCTCCAACCCAGCCTTGGACACTTCCAGGGATCAGGAATTCCTGGATTCAGCA
>NW_005054673.1:89629-92170 GCF_000277835.1 Geospiza fortis | reverse complement strand
CTGTGTTTTCCCAGGATCTCCCCCAGCTGTGTCCTTGGGTATCCAGGATCCTGACTCTTGCTCCTTAAATCCTGGAAATTCTGGAATCCTGGGAATCTGGGGAATCCTGGGAATCCTGGTATTCTGGAGCATTTTTAGGGATCAGAATCACAAACCAATGGCTTGTTGGGAATTCTTCTTTCCGAGGTGTTTTTGGAATGTGGGATGTGGGGCTGGGATGTGGGATGCGGGGTTTGGGATATGGACATGTGGGGTTTGGAGTGTGGGATGTGGGATGTGGGGTTTGGAGTGTGGGATGCAGGGTTTGGAGTGTGGGATGTGGGGTTTGGGATGTGGGATGTGGGGTTTGGGATGTGGGGTCTGGAATGTGGGATGTAGGATGTGGGCTTTGGGATATGGGATATGGGGTTTGGAATGTGGGGTTTGGAGTGTGGGATGTGGGTTTTGGAATGTGGGATGTGGGGTTTGGGATGTGGGGCTTGGAATGTGGGATGTGGTCTTTGGAATGTGGGGTTTGGAGTGTGGGATGTGGGGTTTGGGATGGGATGTGGGGTTTGGGAACATCCCCCTGCTGCCTGGAGCTCCCCCCGGCTACAGCTCTGTGGAGCTCCGGGCTGGATTTTGGGGGTTGGGCTGGGATTATCCCGCTCTGCTCCGGGATGGATTTTGGGGGTCGGGCTGGGATTATCCCACTCTGCTCCAGGATGGATTTTGGGGATCAAGCTGGGATTATCCCACTCTGTTCCTCCCTGGAACGCCGTCAGGCCTGGCCGTGTAATGAGCTCGCAAATCCATGGGAAAAAAGCTCGGACAAATCCAAGGCTGCTCCAGGATTTCACCAGCAGCTCTGAAGGGATGAATGCAAGCTCAGAAGAACCTGAGGGAAACTTCCTGGAGCCTTGGACGCTTCCAGGGATGGGGCAGCCACAGCTTGGGATCCTCATCTCCAAATTTTTCCAATTTTTTTGTGTTTTTCCCAAAATTTCTTCCCGCTCACACGTGGGAAGCTCCTCAGGGCTGGGAAATCAGTGTTGCCTCTGGAATCCTGCACTTCCAACTGGCAGCAACCCCATCCAGGGATTAGCGAGGGATTAGGATGTGGAACAGGACTGATAATTAATTAATGAGCAGGAGGGATAATGAGAACCAGCAAACTGGGATCATCAGATCCAGATTTTTAGGGGGAAAAAAAAAGATTGGAAAAGTCCTGCTGGCCCCTCATTCCCTTTTGTCATCCCCCCTCCAGAGCCAGATCCTGCCACCATTCCCTGCTCATTAAACAGGGAAAAATCCCACAGGGACCACGGTGATTCCAATGGGATCCCTTGGGAGGTTGGGAGCAGAGATTGGAGCCTGTGGGATGCAGCTCCAAGCGGATCCCAGGGATTTGTAGGAATCCTGGGGCCAAAATCCAGCATCTTCCAAATTTTGGGATGAACACAGGTGACAGAGATGACCCAGCTCCTGCTCCGAGGGTGGGAAGGGAAGAATCCCAGTCCCAGTGGGAATCCCAATCCCACAGGGAGTCCAAGACAGTGAGGAAGAGCAGGAGAGGAGCAACGCATGTGGGTTCCTGGGAATGGCTCCACAGGATCCGGGAATTCTCCTGGAGACGCTGGGCTGCCTGATTTGGATGGATCTGCCATGGAATCCCCATAAATTTGGATGGATCTGTTACTGAATCCCAGCAAATTTGGATGGGTCCACCACCGAATCCTGGGGAGTTTGATGGATCCACCACCGAATCCCAGAGAATTTGGATGGATCCACCACTGAATCCTGGCAAATTTGATGAATCTGCCACTGAATCCCCATAAATTTGGATGGATCTACCACCAAATCCCATGGATCTACCACAGAACCCCCATAAATCTGGATGGATATGCCACGGAATTCCATAAAATGTGGATGGATCTGCCACTGAATCCCAGCGAATTTGGATGGATCCACCACCAAATCCTGGTAAATTTGGATGGATCTACCACAAAATCCCCGTAAATTTGGATGGATCTGCTGTGGAATCCCAGTAAATTTGTATGGATCTTCCACCAAATCCCTATAAATTTGGATGGATCCACCACTGAATCCCAGTAAATTTGTATGGATCTTCCACCAAATCCCCGTAAATTTGGATGGATCCGCCACTGAATCCCCATAAATTTGGATGGATCTGTTACTGAATCCCTGTAAATTTGGATGGATCCACCACTGGTTCCACATAAATTTGGATGGATCTTCCACTGAATCCCAGTGAATTTGGATGGATCTGCCACCAAATCCCATGGATCTACCACAGAATCCTCATAAATTTGGATGGATCTACCACAGAATCCCCATAAATTTGGATGGATCCACCACCGAATCCCTGTAAATTTGGATGGATCTGCTGTGGAATTCCATCAAATGTGGATGGATCCTCCACCAAATCCTGGCACTGCTGGAAGAGGCAGGAGCTGGAAAATTTCCCACCGGAAAACTGCACCTTGCTCAGGAATTCCTGGGGCTCGGAGCTGCTCCTGCAATTCCTCTTGGGAGCAGGAA
>NW_005054673.1:79246-89595 GCF_000277835.1 Geospiza fortis | reverse complement strand
AGCTCCATGGGCAGAGGAGGGTGAAGGGCTGATCCCGCCTGGAAAAGAGCACAGCCGAGCATCCACCTTCTCCTGGTGGGAAAAACAATCCCCAGCGCATGGAAACAATCAGGGGCAAACACAGAATTCCCACGTTCCAGCTGGATCTGGCTCCAGAAGGACAATTCCCATCCCCTGGCCATCTGGATCCGATTCTTTTCCTGGAATTTGTCCTCCAACACATCCCAGGATTTATTTTTTTTCCCTCTCTGGCCCCACAAGCTGCTGTTGCTCCCGCTTTCCCTCTGCCCTAACCCTGTTTTTCCAGCTGATTTATGGAATCATCACCTCATTGATTTCCTGACAGCTGCCCTGACCTTTAGGATTTTATAAAATCCAGCTTTTTTCCACAGCTTTTTTTTTATTATTTTTTTACATTTCCCTGGGCCTTGGCAGCCCGGCGAAGGTGACGCAGGGAATTATTGTGGATTTTTCCGGCTCCTGGGAAGCGACAGGATCCGTGTGGGAAGGGGCTGGCAGCAGGAACTGCATCCATCACCTTTTCCAAGCGAAGGGCGAGCGACAGGAGGTGGATGGAGCCCTGCTGGGATGCCGGTGACGCAAGAAATTCCCTGGAAAAACAGCTTGCACACGGAATTAACCACAGCAGCTGAGTGGTTTGATCCCAAAAAAACCTTCATCCAGGCTCTGGGAATTTTGCTTTGCTCCCACTTTTCCTCTCCGGGGGAATCTCAGGGATTCACAGGCAATTTTGCCCCTAGAGAAGGGAAAGCGGTGGCAGATTGAAGGGAAAGCAGAGCCAAGAAATTCCCTGGAAAAACAGCTCACACATGGAATTAACAGGGATGGCAGCAGCCGAGTGGTTTGATCCCAAAAAAAAGCCTCATCCAGGCTCTGGGAATTTTGCTTTGCTCCCACTTTTCCTCTCCGGGGGAATCTCAGGGATTCACTGGGAATTTTGCCCCTGGAAAAGGAACAGGGATGGCAGCAGCCGAGTGGTTTGATCCCAAAAAAAAGCCTCATCCAGGCTCTGGGAATTTTGCTTTGCTCCCACTTTTTCTCCCCAGGAGGAACCTTAGGGATTCACTGAGAATCTTGCCCCGGGAAAAGGGAAAGCGGTGGCAGATTGAAGGGAAAGCAGAGCCAAGAAATTCCCTGGAAAAACAGCTTGCACATGGAATTAACCACAGCAGCTGAGTGGTTTGATCCCAAAAAAAACCTTAATCCAGGCTCCAGGAATTTTGCTTTGCTCCCACATTTCCTCTCCAGAAGAAATCTCAGGGGTTCACTGGGAATTCTGCCCCTGGAAAAGGGAAAGCAGTGGAAGATTGAAGGGAAAGCAGAGCCCAGGGGAAAGGGAATTAAATCAGTGCCGTATGGAAAGGGTTTTTTTTCCCAGAATTAGGATTCCAGTGAAAACACATGGAAACAGCCACAATTCCCAGCCGTGCGGAAAACCACAGCGTGGGAGGAGGGGGAAAAAATCCCCCAATCCCACTTTCCCCACTGGTGGCTCAGCGGGAAATCGGGAATGACGCCAATGCCGGGTGATAGGCAGGGAAGGACTGGGGCTTTCCAGCCTCTGGAATCCCGGAATTTCCTGGGAAGGACTGGGGCTTTCCAGCCTCTGGAATTCTGGAATTTCCTGGGATTTATGGGATCCTCCAGCACGGCTCTCCGGGGATCTCAGGAGCGGCTCCAGCAGG
This sequence comes from Geospiza fortis, assembly GCF_000277835.1. Taxonomy (NCBI): domain Eukaryota; kingdom Metazoa; phylum Chordata; class Aves; order Passeriformes; family Thraupidae; genus Geospiza; species Geospiza fortis. Next base: position 87,889 of record NW_005054673.1, on the reverse strand, counting down.
TTGGAAATCCCTGGAGTAAATCAGGATGGTGCCTCCGAGCAGTGGGAATTGCACGGAGAAAATGAAAATTGCTGCTGAGCTCCCGGCTCTGGGAGCTGCTCCCGACACAATTCCAGCCGGGAAAAATCCTGGGAAAGGCTTGGTGGAGGTTGGGATTCCTGCCAGAGTTCAGCTGTCCCCATGGGGAGGGGTTCGGGAGATGTCCCAGTGCCACCAACCCCTCCAAGAAGAGGAGACCAGTGCCACCAACCCCTTGGGGGAGGGGACCAATGCCCCGAGGTGTCCCCAGTGCCACCAACCCCTGTGTAGGGAGGAGACCAGTGCCCAGAGATGTCCCCAGTGCCGCCAACCCCTACACGGGGAGGGGACAAATGGCCTGAGGTGTCCCCAGAGCCACCAACCCTTTGGGGAAGGCCGTGGGCCCATAGGTGTCCTCAGAGCCACCAATCCCTGTGTAGGGAGGGGACCAATGCCCCAAGGTGTCCCCAGAGCCACCAACCCCTCTATGAGGAGGGGACCAGTGCCCAGAGATGTCCCCATTGCCACCAACCCCAACTTTGGGAGGGGACCAAGGCCCCAAGGTGTCCCCAGTGCCACCAACCCCCCCCACCCCAGGGAGGAGGGGACCAATGCCCGGAGGTGTCCCCAGAGCCACCAACCCTTGGGGAAGGCCGTGGGCCTAGAGGTGTCCCCAGAGCCACCAATACCAACTTTGGGAGGGAACCAAGGCCTGGAGATGTCCCCAGAGCCACCGATGCCTCTATGGGGAGGGGACCAGTATCCAGAGGTGTCCCCAGAGCCACCAACCACTACATGGGGAGGGGACCGATGGCCTGAGGTGTCCCCAATGCCACCAACCCCTTGCAAAGGCCACAGGCCCGGCTGCGCTCGCCCTTTGAGCCAACCCCAAAATTCCTTGGCTCATTTCCCCCTCTTCCCCGGCTTTGCCCTTTGGATCTCTCCAGGATTTTTGTGGACGAGCCCCTCCCCCTCCCCTGATGAGCAGCGCTAATGACAGCGCTAATTACGGAGCTCCATTAACCCCGGGAGCAGCGCCAGGGCCGCCTCTGACCGCGCCCTGCTCAACAAAACATCCACGAGCGATCCGCAACGCCCCCCGGAGAGCGCGAACCTTCCCGTAATTGCCCGTCCTCCTTCCCGGGGCTCTTAAAAGCTTTTCCGAGGAGGAGAACAGAGGCTCCTTGTCAGCCACGAGCCATTACCCGGCTGAGAGGAGCCGCCCGCCCTCGCCCGCCGCCTCGCTGGGCTTCGGAAATGTTGGATTTTCTGCTCCTTCCAGAGGCTTTCCTGCTTGGAGAGGTGGCTCTGAGGAGAGGGGACCGGTGCCACCATCTCTCTACGCAGGGAGTGGTGTCCCCAGTGCCACCAACCCGGCTGTGGGAAGAGGGATCAGTGCCCAGAGTTGTCCCCCCAGTGCCACCAAGCCCTCCACGGGGAGGGAACCAATGCCCAGAGATGTCCCCAGTGCCACCAACCCGGCTGTGGGAAGAAGGATCAGTGCCCAGAGTTGTCACCCCAGTGCCACCAAGCTCTTTTGGGGAGGGGACAAAGGCCTGGCTGTGTCCCCAGTGCCACCAAGCCCTCCATGGGGAGGGGGACCAATGTCCAGAGGTGTCCCCAGTGCCACCAACCCCACTGTGGGAAGGGGGGATCAGTGCCCAGAGGTGTCCCCCCAGTGCCACCAAGCCCTTCATGGGGAGGGAACCAATGTCCAGAGGTGTCCCCAGTGCCACCAACCCCACTGTGGGAAGAGGGATTGGTGCCCAGAGATGTCCTCAGTGCCACCAACCCCTTTTGGGGAGGGGACCAAGGCCTGGAGGTGTCCCCACTGCCACCAACCCCTTGGAGGGAAGGAGGATCCCAGTGCCCGGAGGTGTCCCCAGTGCCACCAACCCTGCTGTGGGAAGAGGGATTGGTGCCTGGAGGTGTCCCCAGTGCCACCAAACCCATTGTGGGAAGGGGAACCAATGCCCAGAGATGTCCCCAGTGCCACCAAGCCCTCCATGGCGTTCACATTCCCGACCCCGTGGGAGGCTCAGGGCAGCGCTGGGAGCCCCGTGGCGCTGCTGGGGGCGGATTTTAAGGAATCATTTTAGGAATATTTGATGTGGGATTCACACCCAGAAGCCCTCACAGCCACACCAGGCCCCAGCTGGAGTTCCCTGGTGTGGATTCCAAAGGAGCTGGAGCAGCTCCAGGTGGGAATGGTGGCGTGGGATGGCCTGGGGTCAGCGACAGCGCCATCCTGAGCACTCTACAGAGCTGGGAATACCAACCAAAAGGTTTGGGATGCTTGTTTTGGAAACCTGAGGGGCTTTGGGATTCTCCAGGAGCCTCATTTGCAATCATGGCCTGTCCCCACCCATGGGATGACGAGGCTGGAACAGCTTCAATCCAAACCCTTTCCCAACAAATTCAGTCCAAACCCTTTCCCAACAACTTCAATCCAAACCCTTTCCCAACAACCTCAATCCAAACCCTTTCCCAACAGCTTCAATCCAAACCCTTTCCCAACAAAATCAATCCAAACCCTCCCGCAGCAGCTCCTTCCTCACGTGCCCGAGATCAAACCGCTGCTGACTCACGACGCCTCATTAATGATTCGCCGGCAATTAATTCATCTCTTGATGCTGCTGGGTCGCTCCTGGGTGATTTGCATCCCTGGATCAGCGCCGATCACAGCCCCACATCCCCAACCCTGCTCTGATCAGCCAAGATTCTGTGTTTTTTCCTTGTTTTTTGCTCCAAGAGCTGAGCCTGGAGACCCCCATAGTTGGGGATGGGGCTGATCCAGCCTGGCACGGACGGGGCTGCTCAGATCAGGCACCATGAGGTGAAGGAATTTGGGATTTTCCCTCTGGAGCAGCTCCCGGGAACAGGTGGAGGCATTGAACGAGAAAAGCGTCGCGTTCTCCCTGGAAAACGGGAATTGGGCGATTTATGGAGCCACAAAGGCTCTGGCACTCCTCTGGCAGCCCCTTGGAGTGGCAGGAAAACCTCTGGAATGAGCTCCGAGGTGGAAAACCTGCGCAGGGCAACCCCAAAAAGCAGCAGGGAGAGAGGGGATTCAGAGAGACCCCAACCAAAGGCAGTGAAAGCCCCAAAGTTTCACCAGCTGGGCCCAAAAATTCGGAATTATTGGAGCAGGGGAACAAGAAAACAAAGGGGAAGCAGAGTCGGAGCAGTCAGGAGGGGGGAAACTGAGGCACGGGATAATTCTGTGTAGAAATCCACATTTTAAAAGCTCAAATCCAGTAAAAATTGATCCCACCAGAGCAGTTCCAGCCTCTGTTCCATGCTGGGATATTCAGCCCTCGGCAGATCCAGTTGGGGTCTGGAAAACTCTGACAAAAAAAAAAATCTGACAAAATCCGGATTTGGGGCCGGAAAGGCCTGGACAATGTCCCTTTGTCCCTGCCGCTGTCCCCGGAGGAGCTGGCAGTGAATCCAGGTCCTCCCTGATTCCGGCAGGGGAATTGTCTCCAGTTCCCTGCCTGATGCTTCCCGCAGGGGTTTGGAGGGAAGGGAATTCCAGGGTGGGCTGGGACAGGCACGGGAACTGGGGAAAGGAAGGGAAAAACACGGGAAATGTGCCCCAAGGGATGCTCCAAACACAACGTTCCCTGTCCCCATGGGTGCTCCAAACCCAACCTCCCCCTTTGGATGCTCCAACCCAACATTCCCAGCTCCAAAGATGCTCCAAACCCAACATTCCCAGCTCCAAGGGGTTCCCCAACCCCAACCTCCCCCGTTGGATGCTCCAGCCCCATTCCCCACCCCTTAATTCCCAGCAGGATCCTCTTTGCAGGGTCAAGCACCTTCCCCGCAGCCTTTTCCCTGTTTTTTTGGGGGGTTTGGGATGGGAATTTCACTCTGCAAGAGCCTCAAACTCTCCCCTCCTTCTTTCCCCGCCATCCACCCCCGATTTTCCATATTTTCGTGCCCTTCCTTTGTTCCGCCTCCTCCTTTCACACTTCTCCCACTTTCCCCTCCAAATGTCACTGCGGGAGAAGAAAAAGTTGGGCCGAGAACCCAAAAGACTCAAAAGCAACAGGGAAAAAAAACCCAACCAGGATTATTTTTAACAGGAATGGGAACAATTCCCACCCTAATGATTAGCTTGGATTTTTTTTTTTTTTTTCCCCTACCAGGAACAGCTCCTGGGATAAGGGAGAGGAGCAAAACCAGCAAGGAAAGGGCAGATTTTTCCTGGATTTTAATTGGATTTTTCTGCAAGGATCCAGCAGCTCCTCGTGTTCTTCTGGAGCGGTGGCACTTCCCATTTTTCCTGGGAATTTTGCTTTGGGCTGGGAGAGCCCCCAGCAGAGGAAGATTTGGGGCTCCATGGTGGAGAATGAGGGAATTGGGATCATTCCCAGATTTTCCCAGAGTCAGGCAGCTTTAATCAGCTCCCATCCATCCCAGATCCCTCTGGAAGGCCTCAGTTATCCCTGGATGAAAAGGAGCAGGATGAGGACAGCGGGATCTTCTCCATGTGCTGGGAAAACGGGATGGGATGGGCACAACGGGATGGGGATTCAGGATGGGAGAGGCTGGAGGGGCCACAGGTCCCCAGAAAACCACACCGTGCCTTCCCATGGAAATTCCAGGCTGGAAATACATTCCCGGTGCCTGGAGATGCTCAGGAATGTTAAACAGGAGCTGATAAACTGGGATAACACATTCCCAGTGCCTGGACATCACCACCAAACTGGGATAACGCATTCCCAACGCCTGGATATCATCAGGAATGTTCCATAAACCAGGAGAACACATTTCCTGTGCCTGGAGATGATCAGGGATGTTCCATAAACCAGGAGAACACATTCCCAGTGCCTGGAGATCCTCGGGAATGTTAAACAGGAGCTGCTAAACCAGGATAACACATTCCCAATGTCTGGAGATCATCAGGGATGTTCCATAAACTGGGATAACACATTCCCAGTGCCTGGAGATCACCAGGGATGTTCCACCAAACTGGGATAACACATTCCCAATTCCTGGAGATCACCAGGGATGTTCCACCAAACTGGGATAACACATTCCCAGTGCCTGGAGATCACCAGGGGGATAACACATTCCCAGTGCCTGGAGATGATCAGAAATGTTCCACTAAACCAGGATAATGCATTCCCAATGCCTGGAGATCTCAGGAATGTTCCACCAACTTCAGATAACACATTCCCAATGCCTGGAGATCACCACCAACCTGGGATAACATTCCCAGTGCCTGGAGATCATTCGAAATGTTCCACTAAACCAGGATAACACATTCCCAATCCCTAGAGATGATCAGGAATCTTCCACCAACCTGGGATAACACATTCCCGGTGCCTGGAACCCAAATAATCCTGAGCACCCAAACCAGGATAACCGAGGGTTCCACATCCAAGGATCCCAAATCCAGGTGCATCCCTCCCTTCCCATCCCCGCTCCCCCATGCTGACCTCCCTGCTCCCGCTTCTCCCGCGGCTCAGCACTTTTTCCATGTGAAATAAATGTTATTTTCTCCCCGGCCGGAGCCCAATTCATCTTCCTGTCAGGGGGAATCATGGCGAGAGGGCGAGAGCAGCAGCCAGCGAGTGCTTACACACGGAAAAATGGGATAACACAGCTCCCAGAAATCCTCCCTCCCCTGCTTGATCAGCCTCAAACGCAGCTTGGCAGAGAATTTAACCAGAAAAAAAAAAATAAAAAATGAAATGGGAAGTGGAAAAAGTGATCCCGGTCCCCTCCCCGGCCCCTTTTGTTCCGGAAAGCCCTGGGAGATTTTTATCTTCCCATAAAGTTTTATTGGAGCTGATGGTGGGAGGGAGATGCAATTAAACTCCCCCTAATCCCACACTCAACTCCAAGGCCCCGGTGGGAGATTGGGAACGGATCAAGGTGACAAATGAGGGCAGATAAATGGGAGCAGAGCAGGAGGAGGGAGGGCACGGAAAAAAACGGGATTTAATGGGGAAAGTCGGAGCCACTGGAACTGGGGATTCTGCCTTTCTGCAATGGGAGCTGGGAAAGCTGGAATTCAACATATCCAGGTGGGGCTGGGGATGGTCCAGGTGAGATAAAATAATTAATAGAGTCTTAATTATTATTTTTAATAGAATTCAAGTTTCTAAAAGGGTTCACCCCCTGAGGAACAATGTTCCTGCCAGAGCAAACAAAGCCAGGGATGTGTTTATCCAGCCATGAGAATGGATCCATGGCATTCCCAAATCCAGCAGCCCAGCCCCTCCTCATCCTCCATGGAAGATGAAGATCAGGGAATCATGGAATGCTTTGGGTTGGGAAGGGACCTAAATCCCATCCAGCTCCAATCCCAATACTTCCCATTATCCCAGGCTGATCCAGCCTGACCTTGGGCACTTCCAGGGATCCGGGGGCAGCCACAGCTCCTCTGGGAATTCCAGCCCAGCCCCTCATCACCCTCCCAGCCAGGAATTCCTTCCAAAATCCCATCTCCCTGTGCCCTCTGGAAGCCATTCCCTGTGTCCTGGCACTCCAGGCTCTCCTTCCCAGCACATTCCCAGTGTCCAGGGTTGTTCCTGCAGAACTCACAGATGGACAGGAAAACAAAATCCTGGAATGGTTTGGGCTGGAAGGACCTTAAATCCCATCCACGACACCTCCCTCTACTGCAGGTGGCTCCAACCTGGCCCTGGACACTTCCAGGGATGGAGCAGCCACAGCTTCTCCAGGAATTCCATCCCACTTTGCCCCAGCGCCCAACCCTGCGCTCCAACTTTTCCATCAAACCCCAGGAAGAGGCAAAACGAGGTGAATTCCCCCAAAAGCAGCTCGGGGCCGGTTTCCTGGGAACAGCTTCCCTGCAATCCACGTGCTCCCCTCCCGTTCCTCGGAGCAGAGCTGAGCCTGGCCTTGAGCAGGAGCTGCTGCTTTTAATTCCCTTCCCACTGAGTCACCCTCCCTTCCCTTCCCTTCCCTCCCGATCCGAGCGCGGCACTCCAACGCACCGCAGCTATTTTGACACACTGAGCAAATATCAATTAATTCGCCTCACAGAGAAGAGAAAAAAAAAAAAAAACACCACAAAACACAGGAGAAAGAAAAAAAAAAACCAACCCCGAAAAGAAAAGCTTAATTGAAAAAATCCCGGGCCAGATTCGCAGCCTGGCGTTTGCCAACACAGGCGAGGTTAAAACTCTGCTGTTCCTCAAGCGCTGCAGATTTTGCGGCTTCCCCGAGGAAAAGCTTTCTCTGGAGGAGCTGTGTGAGTCACCCGAGCCAGAACGGGGGGAAAAAGGGGGAAAAGAGGCGCTTCCAGAAGGGTCTCGCCTCCCACTGGCTGGTCTGGGAGAAGGGAGGTCATGGGAGGACCCCAAAGCTTGGACCCATCCCGAGGCTGAGGAAAAAGGATGAGGGCACGGATTTGGGGACCAGGGATGCTGCAGTTGTTGTGTTCCTCCCCAAACAGCCCCAAAACCCCAAACAGCCCCAAACCAAGCAGCTTTTGTGGGCCTCCTGTCACCTTCTCCTACATCCCCGGGGAAGAGCATTAATGGGAATAAATTCCCTGGCAGGAATTTAATGGGAATAAACAACCCCCGAATCCTCAGCCCCCGCAGAAGGATGGGATCGAGTCAATCAATGGCTTTGACTCACTGAATTATTTTGCTGTTAAAACGCAATTAACTGACGACTCCTGGCTTTGTTTGGGGGCTTTTCCTCCGCGAGGACGTCACCGGCACCAGGAGGGGACACAAAGGCTCCTGGCCCTCCTGCCAGTCGATTGTTGGAGCAGGAAACGGCACCAGGAATGAAATTCCAGAGTGCTTGGGGTGGGAATGGAGTTAAATCCCACCCTGCTCCACCTTCCGTTATCCCAGGTGATTCCAACCTGGCTTGGGACACTTCCAGGGATGCGGCAGCTGCAGTTTTCTATGGGAATCTCCCAAAATCCCTTCTATCCCTTCCTTGGGGCAGTGGGAAGCCATTCCCGTCTTTCCGAGTGTGATTTACTGCCAACACCCCCCACGCCCAAAAAAAAATCTGCGGTGGGAAAAGAGGAATAAAAAAAAAATCCCCACACCCCAAAAAATCTGTTCACGCTCTGACACCCCTAATTAGGGCCACCCTTGGAGCGGCACAGGAGGGATTCTGAATTCCAAGGAAAAGGCAGAACGTGCCAGACTCGCCGTATTTTTAGCCACACTTCCCACCCCCCTCTCGCCGCCCTCTGCTCTTCACAGCTGCCCCGAGCCGGGAGCGTCAGCGCTTCCCGAGTGAGAACGGGAGCAGAGAAAGGTTATCCAAGCTGTCAGGAAGGGTTTTTTCCCCTCTCCCGGAGACGGGAAAGCAGCGGGATGTGTTCGGCGTTGGCGCTAACGAGGAGCGGGTCCTGACGCTGAGCGCGGGTGACACCGGGGACGGGCCTTGGTGGCAGCGAATTCCCGCGGTGCCTGAGCAGATTATCCCGGGTGTCTGGCACTGGGAAGCCCTGTTGCGTTGTGATTTCAGGGTTTACCTCAGAACCTCGGGTCCCTACCCTGATAATTCCATCCCAGGTGTGTCAGTCACCTCTCCTTTCCCCTCCCAGCACTGTCTGTCACTCCTGGAATTCCAGAATTGGCAGATCCAAAGGATGCCCTCTACCCCTGGGGG
>NW_005054673.1:69348-78810 GCF_000277835.1 Geospiza fortis | reverse complement strand
AGCCCAAAGTGTCTGTGGGGTGAAACACCACAGTGCTGCTGTTTGGTGCAGCACCAAGGGCCAGACAAGCTCAGGCAGGTCCCATCCACAATATTGGTAATTATTCCAATAAAGCCCCTCTTGGAGAATATTCCAATGGTTTAAGCGTGGCTCCCAGCATGGTTTGGAGAAGGGAATTCCAAGGGGAAGGGATGGATTTGGGATGTTTCCTCACTGGGTGTTTATGGAACGACTGGGGAGATTTAAACTCCCATTAAATGCTTGTTCTTCAATATCAGGAATTCGTTTTCCCTTTAACCAAAATCCCCCAGAGCTTGGTCTCGGAGCAGGAATTTGCAGTTCCACGTTGCAACGGGGTCTTGGAACGGTTCGGGTTGGAAAGGACCGTAAATCCCAGCCAGTCCCATGGGCAGGGACACCTCCCACCATCCCAGGTGGCTCCAAGCCCAGGGACAGGTTGGACAAGGAATTTGGGACGCTGGGGGATGAGAAGCTTAGTTTGACCCAAAATTCCAGCAGAGTGGTGGGATGAGCAAAGACTTGGAGTTGTTGGGAAAGGGAAGCTCCAGGGAGAGCTCAGAGCCACTTCCAGGGCCTGGAGGGGCTCCAGGAGAGCTGGAGAGGGGCTGGGGACAAGGATGGAGGGACAGGACACAGGGAATGGCTCCCACTGGAAAAGGGGAGATTTGATGGAATTTTGGGAAGGAATTCCTGGCTTGGAGGGTGGGGAGGGGCTGGGATGGAATTCCCAGAGGAGCTGTGGCTGCCCCTGGATCCCTGGGAATGTCCAAGGAAAGGTGGGAAAAGGGAAGGATCCAAGGAAATCTTGGAGCTCCTTCCAGAGCCTGGAGGGGCTCCGGGAGAGCTGAGAGGGATTTGGGACAAGGGATGGAGGGACAGGACACAGGGAATGGCTCTCACTGCCATTGGATGGGATTTTGGGAAGGAATTCCTGGATGGGAGGTGGGAGGGGCTGGGATGGAATTCCCAAGGAATCTGTGGCTGCCCCTGGATCCCTGGAAGTGCCCAGGGATTTATGGTTGGACATGAATTGGATTTGTGGTCCCTTCCCGCCCAAACCACTCTGGAATTCCACGATTCCATGATTCTCCCTGAGCTGCTGGCATCCGGGCTGCTGCTCCTCCTCCCCAAATCCCGTTTTTCCAGGCACTGGGAACAGCTCCTGGGCACGGTTCCTGCTCCCAGATCTCGTGGGCAGCCGCAATTTCCCGGCTTTTCCCACGCGGCAGCAGGTGGTGCCAGGGAGGATCAAGGATAAACAGGGATAAACACGGACACAGGAGCCTCGGGAATTCACTGGGATCCAGGAGCTCTGCCTCGGGAATGTCACCAAACCCAGCATTTAAACCTGGCCTATCCCATCCAAAATAAACCCCAATAACCAAATCCAGCATTTCAATCTTTCCTGTCCCATTCAGAATTAAACCCAGCACCAATCTCAGCATTTAAACCTGTTCTAACCCATCCAAAATAAACCCCAATAACCAAAGCCGGTATTTTAACCTTTCCTATCCCATCCAGAATTAAACCCGGCACCGAACTCAGATTAAAACCTTTCCCATCCCATTCAGAATTAAACCCAGCACCAATCTCAACACTTAAACCTGTCCTATCCCATCCAGAATTAAATCCAGCACCAATCTCAGCATTTAAACCTGTTCTAACCCATCCAAAATAAATCCCAATAACTAAATCCAGCATTCAAACCTTTCATATCCCATTCAGAATTAAATCCAGCACCAAACTCAGATTAAAACCTTTCCTATCCCATCCAGAATTAAACCCAGTGCCAATCCCAGCATTTAAAACTTTCCTATCCCGTTCAGAATTAAATCCAGCACCAATCCCAGCATTTAAACGTGTCCTATCCCACCCAGCACCAAACTCGGATTAAAACCCTGCACCATTCTCGTCTTATCCGTTCAAAATTAAACCCAGCATCAAACTCATCATTTAGACCTTTCCTATCCCATCCAGAACTAAACCCAGTACCAAAAGCAGCATTTAAACCTTTCCTAACCCTGCCCCACCCCTCCAAAATGCAGCCCAGGAGCCAAAGCTGATATTTAAATTTAGATTGCCCCTACTCCCATCTCCAATTATTTTTAATTCCTTTTCCATTTGTGCTACCGGAGACTTTCTCCTTTTGTTGGGAATTAATTTGCTCTAATTTAGGGAAGCGTTTTTGATTGCTTTTGATTAAGTTTAACAAGCAGGGAGGAAGAAAAAAAAAAGAAAAGCTGCAGCTTTAGACATCAAAGCAAACAAATCCTTGGGCTGGGCTTAATTAATAACGGCTGGCACTCCCCAAACAGGGAATTTATCCATTATGGAACAAGAAATTCCGTGTTGGAATCATTAATCCACATGAAAACATGGCCTGGGCAAATCCACGGATTTCTGGGAGGCGGAGGTGGGTGTTGGTTTAAAATCTGGGATTTGGGGTGAGGCTCAGGAGTTCAAAAAATGGGAATTTTCCGTTGGAGAGGAGAAAAGCCGTGCGTGGTTCCCGCTGGAAGGACAAAAATTCTAGTTTTTCCTTTTCCCTGTGATATCCATGGATCCTCCTTTAACTCCCAAAGTAGGGCAGGACAGAATTCCAGGCTCAATCCTGCTCCAGCCAGGAGTGGGAAGCAAAAATCCCAAAAATCCCAGTGCTTCAACACCTTTTAGGAAAACGTCCCATAATACATTCTGGGATGGATCCGAAATCAGGAATTCGATCCTAAAATGGGAAATGGATCCTAAAAGGGGAATTGGATCCTAAAATGGGAATTGGATCCGAATCTGGGAAATGGATCCTAAAATGGGAGTTGGGTCCTAAAATGGGAATTGGATCCTAAAATGGGAAATGGATCCTAAAATGGGAATTGGATCCTAACCCAGCTTCTCCCAGGATAAAGCATGGATGGCTCTGGAAGCTGCTCCTCTTAATTACCCTAATTAGAGGAGAAGCTGCCCCAAACGCTGCTTTTCCATCATTCCCAAGGAAATCTGTGGATCGATCCCTTTGCCATTGGATTTTGTGGATGGAGAGAGGGGGGAATGAGCATCCCTTGGTTCTTTCCCTTAATTCGTCTCCCTCACCAGTTCAGCAGATGGAAAATCCCTTCCAAACATTCCAAGGAATCCCAAAAATCCCTTCCAAACATTCCAAGGAATCCCGAAAATCCCTTTCCGAACAGTCCAAGGAATCCTGAAAATCCCTTCCAAACATTCCAAGGAATCCTGAAAATCCCTTCCAAACATTCCAAGGGATCCTGAAAATTCCCTTCCAAACATTCCAAGGGATCCTGGCGCCACAGCCAGGCCTTCCAAAAAGATTTATTCCCAGTTTTCCCCCCGGGACAGGGTGTGGGAAAGGGAAACCATGGATTTCTTCAGGTTTTGGGAGCAGGAGCATGATTTGGGAAGGCACTTGGGATAATTTGGGATAAATCCCGGGAAATCCGAGGCTGTGGGGTGTGGATGGAATTTTTTATTCCATGCAGGGAATTTTCGGTGATTTTTCATTCAGGGGATCAGAGGGGGAGAGAGAACAAGGGGGAAAAGTCGGGAGAGAGGGAATGGGAAGAATGGAAAGGGGAGAAGGGGAAGGAAAGGAGGGGGAAGGAAAAGGCGATGAACAAACAAACAAAAAAAAAATTCCCAAATCCACCCGAGCGAAGGCTCCAAAACAAATTAAGGTTGCCACGGCAACCGGGGGTGTGTGGGCAGCTCCGAACGCACGGAATTAAAACCGGCGTCATGTTCAGCGCTTAATTAAACCCCGGCCGGGAGCTGCCTCCCCGGGACACCGGGAATTCGGGAATTCGGGAGATCGGGACACCTCCGCTCTGCCGCGCCGGGAATGGGGCCGGGAATTCACCCCAAATCCCCGGGATGAGCGCGGGGGTTGATTCCCAAACGCTCCGAGTGCGGTCGGTGCCCGACCCCCGCCCCCATCAAAGCACGGGGAGGGGTTGGGAGAGGATCCAGGGGGGAAATTCCAAGTTTTCTCCCCCCCTTCCCGCTTTCTATCCGCTTGATTTTCTCCAGGAGTGACCGCGCGAGGTCATCCAGAGGAGCCCGGGGCTGGCGGGGACAGCGGAGCCCTTGTTCCTCCTCGGGGATCATCCAGGGGCTGCAGCATCCTCTGGAAAATGCTCCCTTTATGCCTCGAGCTCTGGGAATGCGGCCGGGAGAATTCCTGGGGCTGGGGCAATCCAACCCCATTGATCATCCCCGAGAAAAACAGGGAGCAGGACGCCGTGACCAGTTCAGCGCCGGCCTGGGGGGAAATGGGAGCGCTGGGAAGGAATTTTCCGTGCTGCCCCAGGGAAATTGGGATGGTTTTGGGTTTGATTCCAGCGGGATCCATCAGCTTTTCCATGCACGGGTTAGAAATCCGCGCTGGAGCCACCTGTGACTTCCCCAGCTCCTGCCTTAATCCTCCTTGTCATCCTGGCTGCTGCTGCTGCTTCCATAATGAATATCCAGACAGGGAATCGGGGCCCGGATTCATTTCACCCACCGAGCCTAATTAACGGATGCAAAGATGCAGCGCTGGAGCGGGAGGCAGGGATAATTCCTGAATAATTCTGGAATCATTCAGGAGGACTTGGAAAAGGCTCCACGCGGGCCTTGCCCCGGCCACGACAGTAAAACCTCCCCCTGCAGAGGCTTGGGAGAGCTTTTCCCGGTTTTCCAGCCCTTTTAAAAGGCGCCCAAAGCCAAGGAATGGGAAGGCAGGGGCTCGGAGCGCCCTGGGATCGTGGGAGGTGTCCCTGCCCCTGGCAGGGGTGGGATGAGCGGAGCTTCAAGGTCTCTCCCGAGCCAGAGCATCCCATGATTCTGTGAATCCCTCTCCTGGAAAAGGCTGCTGGTTGTGCCCCCACTCCCACGGCGGGGTAACGTCCCAGCTGGCAGGGAATTACTGCTGGCACATCCCAGGATTTGCTGTTTTAACCCCGCGTAAATCCCGGGAGCTTTTCCTCATTTTCATGGATTTCTTCCCGAGGCCGGAGGTTAAACAGGAAAACCTTCCCTGGCTGTCATTAATCCTGGTTTGGATTTTTATTTTTTTTCCCCCAAGGAGCCTCCAGAGGTACATTTTACTGGAATTTACTGGGATTGAAACCTCCTCCACTGGAAGGTTCGGTTTCTCCTGCGAAGTTTTTGGGAGAATCAATCATGGAATGCTGGAATGCTTCGGGTTGGAAGGGACTTTAGGGATCAGCCTGCTCCAACACCTCCCACTATCCTAGATTATCCCAACCTGGCCTTGGCCACTTCCACTGGAAGGTTTGGTCTCTCCTGCGAAGTTTTTGGGAGAATCAATCATGGAATCCTGGAATGCTTTGGGTAGGAAGGGACTTCAGGGATCAGCCAGTTCCAGCTCCGACACCTCCCATTATCTGAGATTATCCCAACCTGGCCTTGGGCACTTCCAGGGATCCAGGGGCAGCCACAGCTCCTCTGGGAATTCCATCCCAGCCCTTCCCCACCCTCCCAACTGGAAATTCCTTCCCAAAATCCCATCCATCCCTGCCCTCTGGGACTGGGAATCCATTCCCTGTGTCCTGTCCCTCCATCCCTTTTCCAGCTCACCTGGATCCCCTGGATGAAAACCCAGCCATGTTCCCCCTCCAATCCCAAACAGCTGCAAATACTCCCATCCCTCTCCCACATTTCCACCCCTTTTCCTTGGATTTTCAGTAGAGAACCCCAAAACACCAAGACAGCCCCAATCCAGCAATGAATGAATCCCAATTTTCCAGAAAATTCTTTCCCCCTCAGGTTTGAGGCTCCCTCCTGACACCTTCCCAGATTTCTCCTCCAAAGATCCGCTATTTTTAAAACCCTCCCTAAAACCCTTTTCCGTCTATTTTTTCCTCCCTGCTCCCACTGCTTGGCATTTCCTCCAAGGAGCATGGGGACTTTTTAACTGCTCCAAAAACCTGGATCCGAAACAAAAAAAATCCCTCTTGGAATATTTCCTTTGGAAGGGCCCAGCTGGGATTTACAGCCCCAGGCACAGAGAGGAGGAATAAAAACACCTGGAGAGCCAAAAAATTCCTCAAGGAGGCAAAAATTCCCATCACAAAATCTGGACATGGCCAGGAGGAAAAAGCTTGGGAATTGATGTGGAATATCCCAGGAAATGCTTTGCTTTCCAAAGAGGTTAAATGGGTTTTTATTCCCCTTGGAATGGCTGGGAATGGGAGATTCCAGCTGGGAAATAGGGGGAATTCCTCATGGATTTATCCATTGGGATTTGAGGATTTTTAGGGGTTTTGGTGTGGGCACCACAAGATGACCCCAGAGACACAAAATATTCCTTGAAACTCCTCCAAAATTCCAAAGTGTCCCACAAAAACCTCATTTCCCAGCAATTCCTCCTTGGAGCAAACCCCGTGACATCCCCACCCCAGCTGATCCATCCTAAAAACCCCCAAAATATTCTTTTTTCCCCCCAAACCAAACATTCCAAGGGCAGGAGGGTGATGCCAAGCTGGAATTCTGGAGCATTAACTGGGATTTATCCTCTGCTTTATCCCAGGAAGGAAAAGCTCTCCCGGGAAAAGCTTGAGTGGATTTTTTCCCATTATTATTTTATGCCACATTCCCCCCCCCCAAAAAAAAAAAATTGTGTTTTCAGCACTTTCTCCTATCAGGAAAGTAATTGAGTCCAAATGAAGAGGGAATTATCTCCAGAGTTAATTATCCATCCTGGCAGCCGGGGTTTTACATCCCGGCATTTTCCACTTCCACACAAAGCACGGGAATTCTCCTCTGCTGTAATTAATGTGCTGGGAATGTGGTGGAGGAAGCACCAGGGTTTGGGGTGGATTTGGGGAGATTTTGGGAATCTGAGAGGGGATGGGAATGACTGCAAACCCGGGCACAGAGCGGTGCTGGAATCGCCATTCCTGGAGGGAATGTTGGAATTGTCATTCCTGGAGGGAATTTTTGAGCAAAACCCATTCCCAGTGTTGGAATCACCCTTCCCAGAGGGAATCCTGGATCTATTCCCTATTCCCAGTGCTGGAACTGCCATTCACAGAAGGAATCTTGGAATCACCATTCCCAGAGGGAATCCTGGATATCCTGGATCAATTCCCCATTCCCAGTGCTGGAATCACCATTCCCAGAGGGAATCTTGGAATCGCCATTCCCAGAGGGAATCCTGGAGCAAATCCTCTTCCTGGAGGGAATCCTGGAGCAAATCCCCATAGCAGTGCTGGAATTTCTGGAGGAATTCTTGGAGAAAGCCCCTGCTCCCGGACCAATTCCCCATTCCCAGTGTTGGAACTGCCATTCCCAGAGGGAATCCCCGAATTGCCATTCCCAGAGGGAATCCTGGAGCCAAACCCACTTCCAGTTCTGGAATTGCCATTCCTGGAGGGAATCCTGGAGCAAGACCCCATTCCCGGCGCTGGAATTGCCGTTCCTAGATGGAATACTGGGATCACCATTCCTGGAGAGAATCCTGGAGCAAATCCCCCTTCCCAGTACTTCCCAGTAACCCCAGGATCTCCATGGATCGCAATTCCTGGGCAGGGAACACTGGGAATGCCCAGTGGTGCTGGATGGAGACGCTTCCCTGGCCT
Source organism: Geospiza fortis (assembly GCF_000277835.1). NCBI lineage: Eukaryota > Metazoa > Chordata > Aves > Passeriformes > Thraupidae > Geospiza > Geospiza fortis. The sequence goes on along the minus strand of NW_005054673.1, from coordinate 71,197 downwards.
TTCCAAGCAGTTCCTACTCCTCATGGAAAATCCTGGAGCACCTCCAGCTTTCCCAGGAAAACCCCCCAGCACCAGGAAGAAATCCCTGCTGGATTTTCCAGCCTCTTTCCCAAGGAAACCCAGCAGCACTCAGGGCTCCCAAACTCAGAACACCCAGATTTGGGAATCACCCCCAGGAGGAATCCCAAATTTTGCTGTGGAGCTCCCAAATCCCTTTTTTTTGGCTGCCCCACACCCAGCTCCGGCTCAGAGCTGCCCCATCCCGGAAAAAAGCAGCCTGGGATTGCGGCAGGAATTCCAGGAGAGACAGGATTTGTTTATGTGCCAGCTCCCATGTACCCCCGTTGGATTTTCCATGCTGGAAAAGGGAATGTTCATCCCTCCCTCCCCTCTCTGCCAGCTCCAGCTCCCGGCAAAGAGCTCTGGGATCCTTCCATCCCATTTTCCACATCCCTGGAATGTCCAAGGCCTCGTTGGAACAAGCTGGGATAATGGGAATTGTCCCAGTCCACGGCAGAGGCTGGAATGAGATGATTTTAAACCCCATCCCAGTCAGGAATCCTGTGATTCCACAACTTTACCATCCCCAAGATTCCCCAAATCCCTTTTCCCACGGGCACAGCTGGATGGGAATTGGCATTTCCGCTCCCCAGATAAAAATCCACTGCGCCAAATAAAAATCCCAAATAAATAAAAACCTCCAGCCCCTCACTCTTCCTGTGCCCCGAATCCCAACATTTTCAGCGCTGCCAGGCTGTCTTGGGAGAAAAAATCTTCCAAACCCCATCAAGGGAGGGACTGGAATTTGAAACCTGAAATTCTTGCACATAAAAATTCCCAAAATACCACCAGAAAATGGGAATGTGGCTGCTCCTTGGGGATTTTTTCCTCTTTGTTGTCTCCTGCAAAAAAAAAAAAAAAGGCTGGGAATTGCAGAATTCCAACCCAAATCTTGTCATTCCTGCAGCTGAAGGGTTCTTGTTTTTCCCCCTGCCCCCGGATATGGGGATTTTTACGGAATCTTGGATTTTAGGGCTGTTTCATTCCTTGGTTTGTTCTCCTTGGTTTATTTTGGTTTTTCTTTTTTTTCCATTATAGACATCGTTAAAAAAAATAAATTTTCCAAGAATACATTTGGAAATTGCTGCAGCAATGGGAGGAATTAAAAAAAAAAAAAAAAAAAAGAGGGAAAATAAAGGGAAAAATGGGAATTAAAAAGCCACAGCGTGGGTAGGGTTATGTATATGACAATATCCATATGTTATATGTATATAGGAAATAATGTGGAGAGGGAAAATAGGGAATTCCAACCCTGGATGGGTCAAATTCCACTCCCAACCCAAATTCCAAATTAAAAAAAAAATAAAAAAAAAAAAAGAAAATGGAACCTCTTCCCCTGGAATGATTGAAAACATCAGCACAACCTCACGCGTTTCACACCAGTTTCTTTTCTCTTCCATTCGGAAACTCTCCGAGGAAAAATCCCAACCAAAATCCCCCAAAATCCAACGGGAAGAGCTGCGGGAGTCCCCTCCAGGTGGCTCCCGATGGCGCCTTCATCCTCCAGGATGTTCCCATGCGGAATCCTCGTCGTCCCTGTGGCCGCCCCAGTGCAAAGAATCCTGAAATTCGCCTTTCCCAAAACCTTTCTCTGACTTTTTCCCCCTCCCCGGCACCGCTGGCAGCTCCAGACCCCCATTCCAGGCCCATTCCAGGCAGTTTTCCCAGGAGCCACTCAGGAAAACCAACCCAGAAAAGACCAAAACAAAAAAAAAATCCCCCAAAAAAATGGGAAAAATTAAAAGTAGGAAGAAAACCACCAAAGTTTCCCAGCGTGGTGGAGGCTCCT
>NW_005054673.1:67444-69313 GCF_000277835.1 Geospiza fortis | reverse complement strand
CCTGGGATGTGGGCGCTTTCCAGTCTCCGACACGAGCGCGGCAGTGGTGGGCACTGGTGGGCACTGGTGGGCACTGGTGGGCACTGGTCCGAGCGTCCCCGTCCCACCGGCCGCTCCTTCCCGCCGCTCTATAGCCCCAGCACCGGGATCAGGATGGGAATGAGGAGCAGGATCCGGCTCTCCCGCTGCCGGCTGCTTCCCGCCTTGGGATCCGTGAAAGTCTTCTGGTCCGGCATCACGTCCGTGGTCAGCTGGGCCTGGGGAGGAAGGACGGGAGTGGGGTTTTAGGGAAAAGCATCCCAAAGTTGGGAGACACCTCTGGGGTGGCATTCCCAAGATGTTTGCTTTGGGAGAGAATTCCCAGCTCCGGGATTCCCCAAGTACCTGGGAGTAGCACAAGCTCTGCTCCTTGGATTGGTTGGGCTTCAGGCCTTGTTCCTGGCAGGAGAAATTGGGAATGGTTAGGGGAGGAATGTGCCCCTGGAGCTGGTTCAGGATCCCAAATTTCACCGTGGTAATCGGCTTGGAGCGGGTGATGGAGCACGGGGAGATTTGGGAATGGCTCATCCCATCTCCACAGGGAGCCCAGGGCCTTCCATGGATCCTGCCAGGAATCCTGCCTGGAATCCTGGGACACCCCACCAGTCCCCATCCTACTCCTCTGCACTCCTGGGACATTCCCAGCCATTCCCCAATCCCATTTTTTTCCCCATTCTTGGAACATCCCCAACCACTCCCCAGTCCTATTTTTCTCCCATTACCGGGACATCCCCAGCCACTCCCCAATCCCATTTCCCTGCATCCCCAGCCATTCCCCAATCCCATTTTTTTCCCCATTCTTGGAACATCCCCAACCACTCCCCAGTCCTATTTTTCTCCCATTACCGGGACATCCCCAGCCACTCCCCAATCCCATTTCCCTCCAACTTCTTTCCCACCCATGGACCAAAACATGGACGCCCAAGCCCAGTGCTCGGCAAGACAACACGGATTTTCCAGATTTCCCAAATAACCCTGGAATTCCATCTCCCAAACCAGGAGAAGTCAGGCTCAGGGAGCCACCTCGACAGGTGAGGGGTAAGGCGGGTGGGGAATCCCATTTCCCTCCCCAAACAGTGCCCGGATCCTTCCAGTCCCCGGATGAATCCGAGCAGGACATTTCCCCAATCCCACAGGATGCGGCTGCTGTCCCAGACCCCCACCAGTGCTCCCAGTTTGCGGCAGGGACTGGGCCACACCTGGAGGGAGGTGCAGGTGCTGATGACGCTCGTGTCGTAGGCAGTGTTGCTGTCGTTGACGTCGTCCGGCAGCACCGGGCTCTTCACCTTCGGCAGCACTGTCGTGGCGGGATTGGGAATTTTGGGAGCCAGGTTCACGTCGGTGCCGTTCCCAAAAGCTTGGATGGCGTTTCCTGGCAGCGGGAGAGATTTAGGAAGGATGGGAACGACAGGACGAGAGAAAAGGGGCAGGGCGGGGAAGCGCCTTACGGAGACAGGGGTTTTCCGTGAAATCCCGCAGGAATTTCTCGCACTCCTCCTCCATGTTCCCGCTGCCTTTGCAGGAGCACCAGGGCGAGATGGTGATGCTGGTGGTGCTGGCGTCCACGTAGTTGGGGGTGATGTCAAAGCCTGGCGAGGAGGAGGGAACGGGGATGAAATCCCAGTGGGAAAAGTCATTCCCGATCCTGACTCCCGGCACTCACCGATGAGCCCTGCGTAGGAGCCCAGGCACGCCTGGAAGTTGTCCCCAGGACAGTTGGTCAGGGACTGGAAGGTGGCCTGGCAGTTGGTGTGGAAATCGGCCAGCCGGGACCTGCAGAGGAGGAAAAGTGGGAAAACAACGGGATTTGAGCGCCAATTCCATCCCAGA
>NW_005054673.1:55786-67434 GCF_000277835.1 Geospiza fortis | reverse complement strand
AGCAGGAATTTTTAAAAGGAATAGAAGTGCCCCATTCCCAACATCCCCTCACAGGCCGTGGAATTCCAGGGCAATCCAGGCTCTCCAGCTCGGTTATCCAAGTGCTCCCAAGAGGAGCATCCATGCCTCAGATCCCAATGAACAGCAAAAACACAAGGGGAATGTCCTCAGGAAGAATTGGAATTGGGGTGGTTTGAGAGGCTGCTCCGTGTGGGGATGGGAGGATGGGGAAGGAGGTTGGGATGAAGAAAGAATTCCAGGGAAGACCAGGATTCTGCAGCTCTGCTGCGGTGCATGAGGCAGGGAGGAAACTTCCTCCCTCTCCTTCTTCCTGGAAATAAAACTCCCCCACCGTCCTCGGGAAGAATTGGAATTGGGGTGATTGGAGGGGCTGCTCCGTGATGGGGATGGGAGGATGGGGAAGGAGGAAGAGCTCAGGATGAAGCAGGAATTCCAGGGAAAACCAGGATTCTGCAGCTCTGCTGTGGTGCGTGAGGCAAGGAGGAAACTTCCTCCCTCTCCTTCTTCCTGGAAATAAAACTCCCCCACCAGGAGCGTTGTTTCCATGTTTATTTTCCTTCCTTGTGACTCAGCCCATGGAGAACTCCCCACAGAGCAGAGAGGCTCCATCCCACTCCCATTCCCGGGGCAGATCCTCAACAATTCCTGGAAGGGAATTTTCCTTGCACAAAGCCCAGGAAAGCTTTTCCAGCATTTTTATTTCTTGGGGACGCTCCACCCTCCCTGCAGCCAAACCTCAGCTCCAGGGTGGGAATGGCAGAAATCCAAAAACCTGCTCCTTCCCCCAGCTTCTCCGCGGGAGAGGAATAAAACTTTCCGACAGCATTTCCCTCTCTTCCCAAATCCGAGGCGAAGGGACGTCAATTCCCTGCAGGAAGCGCGGCGAGTTCAGCACAGAGCGCCAGGAAAATTTGTCACTGCTGCTCCCCGGGGCTCCGCTCCCGGCCTGGAGCATCCTCCCAGGCAAATGTTATTCCTTTCATAATCCATGAAGATGCAGCTGGGAAATCCTTCAGGAATATCCAAGCCAGATGTCACTCTTCCCCTTGGACACGGCGACTTTGGAAGCCGCTGGATGGGATTCGCTGCCAGGAATAAAAGCTCGGCCCCAGCTCGGCGGGTTTTGGCTTTCAAGGGCTCCAAGAGAATGAAAAAAAAAGGGAAAGGAGAAGGAGCCAAGTCCATCTTAGCGGGAACAAGGAGGAATCGGTGCCAAATGGCTGCTGGCAGCTGGAGGAGGCAGGTGGGGATGGCTTGGAAAAGTTGGGAAGAGCTGGGCTGGCTCCGGGTGAGGGATGGAGGAGGATTTTCCTAAGAGTTGCCTCCTCCTCCCCAAAAAAAAAAAACCAAAGGAGTGGAAGAAAAGAGATTTTAAACATTAATTCTGGATACACGCTGAGATCTGCCATCCCAAACCCGCTCCAAGGATGGATTCCCAGTTAGGGGCTTCCAAACTGCTCCTCTTGGATTCCTGCAGGAAAAGTGCCAGGGAAGGATCCCAGGGTTGAACAGACCCTGCTCCCAAATCCAGGCACTTCCCAAAGACCTGGATCCTTCAATATCCTGGAGTTAAGAGGCTTTTTAATTCCATACCCTTAATTCCCAGCGCATAAATCCCAAATTTCGGGGATTCTGTGCACCTGTACATTTATCCCAAGTGCTTAAATCCCAAATTTAAGGGACTCTGTGCATTCCTACACGAACACCTGGCGCAGATATCCCAAATTTAGGGGACATTTTATGCCTGTACTTTTATCCCAGGTGCATAAATCCCAGATTTAGGGGATTTTTTTGGTACCTGTGCATTTATCCCAGGTGCATAAATCCCAAATTTAGGGGATTTTTATGCCTGTCCTCCCACTCCCAGCGCACATATCCCAAATTTAGAGGATTTCAAGCATCCCTACAGGGCCCACCTGCCTCCAGCTCCTCTCCCATTCCCTGTTTTTCTGCAGGAATTCAGCACCACCACAACCCCCACCGGTTCTGACATTAAAATTTACCAAACGCGGAGGTTTTGGGATGGGTTTGGGGATTTTTTTAGTGATTTTTTTAAAGTGCTTAATTGAGTGTTAAATACTCCCATCCCCCCCTGAGCCGCGGTGATAACTCAGCACACATCCAACCCAACAGCATCCTGCTCCTGAATATTTCATGGAAAAGACACCGGGATTCCTCCAGAAGTGGATTTTTTTCTTTTTCTTTTTTTTTTTTTTTCACAGGGAATTTTTGGGGAATTTAAAAAGCTGGGAAAAAAATCTGCTCCCCCTCTCCTGCCCAGCTGGGGATGTTCAGGAAGCTGCGACAACACGGAAAAAGCTCGGCGAGACACGAAAATCCCGCTGGGCATCGCCCTCCCAGCATCCCCATCCTGCTGGAGAGGGATCCTTTTGAAGCTGGGAGATGCTGAGATTAAAAAAAATAAAATTTCCCCTCAAAACGCTCCCAGGTAAATTCAAAGAGTCCCAGGGAGGGGGAGCTGCTGAAGGGAAGAGGGAAGCTGGAATATAAAATATAAAAGTCGGCTTTTGTGGATGACCCGCTGCCAAATCGAGCGAGGAGTTCACGGGGGAGGGAGGAAAGATCAATGGATGGATTTGTTTCATCCAGGAGAAGTTGTCTGGGGAGAGGAGTCGCCTGTTCTGGGCTGAGCCGCGGGAGGCTGGAGGGAAGAAGGGAAATTTCTGCGGTAGTTCTGAGGCTCTCGGCCTCAATTCCAGAGGAATTTCCGCATGGAAAGGGGGTCAGGCTTGAAAAAGGGCTGCCCGTAGGGGATTTGGAGTCTGTGTGGCTGGAGGCGTCCAGGGACCACCTGGAGATGGCCAAGGAACCCCTGGAGGTGTCCAGGAAATACCTGGAGGTGACCAGGGAACCCCTCAAGGTGCACAAGGAACCCTTGGAAGTGTCCAGGGAACCCCTGGAGATGCCCAAGGAATCCCTTGCGGTGTCCAGGGATGGCCTGGAAGTGCTCAGGGAACCCTTGGAGGTGCCCAAAGAACCCCTGGAGGTGTCCAGAGAACTCCAGGAAGTGCCCAAGGAACACTTGGAGGTGCCCAAGGAACCCTTGGAGATGCCCAAGGAACCCCTGGAGGTGCCCAAGGATGACCTGGAGATGCCCAGGGAACTCCTGAAGACATCCAGGGAATGCCAGAAGGTGCCCAAGGAACCCCTGGAGGTGTCCAAGAATGACCTGGAGGTGTCCAGGGAACCCTTGGAGATGCCCAGGGATGATCTGGAGGTGCCTAAGGAACCCCTTGAGATACACAAGGAACCCCTGGAGGTGCCCAAGGATGACCTGGAGGTATCCAAGGAACCCCTGGAGGAGCCCAAGGAACGCCTTGAGATACACAAGGAACACCTGGAGGTGCCCAAGGAACACCTGGAGGTGTGCAAGGAAGCCCTGGAGGTGCCCAAGGATGACCTGAAGGAGCTCAAGGAAGCCCTGGAGGTGACACTCAGAGCTCTGGGCTGGGGACAAAGCGAGGACCAAAGGTTGGACTCCGACCCTGGAGGACTTTTCCAGCCTCCGCAATTCCTTGCTCAGGGCTATGGCCCCGGCAGGAAAACCCCAAACCCACAACAAACCGAGGGAGAACCTCCCGAAGCAGCGAAAACCCAGCGAGAGGGAAAACAATCAGGGCAGAACCTCAAAGCCGGCGGTTCCTAATTAACTAATTAATTAATTTCCTTCTCCACACGCATTTCAGGCCGCCAGAGCCTTTTTTGGGTGGATTTTGTTCATCCTCAAGCCGGGAAGGGGAGGACGGAGCGCAGGCACTGCTTGATTTTAATTGCAGGCCCGTTCTGTCCCATCGAGCCGCTAACTGAGCCCAACAGGAGATTGTGTTTACACAAGCAAAGCCCGGCTCAAGACAGACTCGCTGTCACATGAAGTCAATACTTGGGAAGCCTCTCGAGTTAATTATTCAGCGAGAATTGACTGATTCTCGTGGTAAGAGCCCCACGAGCCCGCAGGGAGCCGAGCCCTCCCCCAGCCTCCTCCTCCTCATGCGGGGGAACCCCCCCAGTGCTGCCCCTCCGCTTCGAAATCCACCAGATTTGGGGATTTTCGCTGATTTTCACAGATTTCTCCAAGCTCTCACAGCTCATGTTAAATCCAGGAGAAATTTTTCCCGGTTCCTTCTTCCTCCCCTGCTCCTTCTTCTCTTCTTCCTCCCCAGCCACCTCCACGTCATGGACCCCCCAGTGCTGCCCCTCCACTTACCAAATCCACCAGATTTGGGGATTTTTGCTGATTTCCTATTCGCAAACCGAGTTTGGAGACTCCTCCACTCCCCTCCAAGCCCGAGCTCTCCCAGCTCCCATTAAATCCTGGAGAAATTTTTCCCTGCTCCATCTTCTTTCCCTGTTCCATCTTCTTTCCCTGCTCCTTTTCTCCTTCCCCAGCCACCTCCACACATGGGGGACCCTCCAGTGTTGCCTCTCCCCTTCAAAATCCACCAGATTTTGGGATTTTCACAGATTTCCCAAACTGGGTTTGGAGACTCCTCTACTGCCCTCCAAACCTGAGCTCTCCCAGCTCCCATTAAATCCCATAGAAATTTTTTCCTGTTCCATCTTCTTTCCCTGCTCCTTCTTCCTCCCCTGCTCCTTTTCTTCTTCTTCCCCAGCCTCCTCCTCATGTGAGGGACCCCCCAGTGCTTCTTCTCTGCTTCAAAATCCACCAGATTTGGAGATTTTCACAGATTTCCCAAACCGGGTTTGGAGACTCCTCCACTCCCCTCCAAACCCGAGCTCTCCCAGCTCCCATTAAATCCTGGAGCAATTTTTCCCTGTTCCTTCTTCTCCTCTTCTTCCCCAGCCTCCTCCTCATGTGAGAGACCCCCTGGGTGCTTCCCCTGCACTTTGAAATCCACCAGATTTTGGGATTTTCACAGATTTCCCAAACCGGGTTTGGAGACTCCTCCACTCCCCTCCAAACCCGAGCTCTCCCAGCTCCCATTAAATCCTGGAGCAATTTTTCCCTGCTCCTTCTTCTTCCCAGACAGGCTCTCATTACGGGGAGTAATGAGGAGTGGAGCTGCTGTTTATCAAGGGAACATCCATTACAAACAACGGCCGCGCCCGGAGCCGCCGCGTTCCCTTCCCGCGTTTGGTGCTCCATCAATCCCCAGCCAGCCTGGATCCCCTCCCTCCCTCCTTCCCCAGCCCAAACCTGGCCAAAATGCTTGATGCACAAAAGTCCTGGAAGCGGGAGCATCCCTGAACCCCCTGGATTTGAACACAGCAAAAACTGGGATAAAAATCAGGGAAATAACCCAACATCCCCACTTTGGATGCTCCAACCCCAGCCAAAATCCTCTTCACACCAATATCCCAGGAGGAAGCATCCCTGATACTCCTTGGCTCAAACACACAAAAAACTGGGATAAAAAATCCAGGAAATGACCCAACATCCCCACTTTGGCCAAAATCCTTGACACACAAATATCCCGAGAGGGGGAGCATCCCTGACCTCCCCTGGATTTAAACACACCGAAAACAGAGATAAAAGTCCTGGAAATAACCCAACATCCCTGCTTGGATGCTCCAACCCCAGCCAAAATCCTCTTCACACAAATATCCTGTAAGAGGGAGCATCCCTGACCCCCTCAGATTTAAACACACCAAAATTTAGGATTAAAAAAACAGGAAATGACCAAACATTCCCACTTTGGATACTGAGGAGCTCCAGCCCAACCCAAATCAAAATCCTTGACAAACAAACTTCCTGTAAGAGGGAGCATCCTTCAACCCCCTGGATTTCACACAACCAAAAACAGAGATAAAAATCACAGAAATGACCCAACATCCCCACTTTGGGTGCTGAGGAGCTCCTGCTCAACCCCAATCAAAATCCTCTTCACACAAATATCCTGTAAGAGGGAGCATCCCTCATCCCCCTGGATTTAAACACACCAAAAAACTAGGATAAAAAATCCAAGAAATGACCCAACATCCCCACTTTGGGTGCTGAGGAGCTCCTGCTCAACCCCAATCAAAATCCTCTTCACACAAATATCCTGTAAGAGGGAGCATCCCTGAACTCCCCTGGATTTAAACACCCCAAAAACAGAGATAAAAATCCTGGAAATGACCCAACATCCCCACTTTGGATACTGAGGAACTCCAGCTAAACCCCATCCAAAATCCTGTTCACACAAATATCCCATAAGAGAGAGCATCTCTCACCCCCTCAGCTTTAAACACACCAAAAACTGAGATAAAAAATCCTGGAAATGACCCAACATCCCCACTTTGGATGCTGAGGAGCTCCAGCCAGTGGAGGCTGGGAATTTCTCCGGCACCGGCACCACTGGAGCGTGTAAGAGCAGATTATTTGCGCTCCCGACTTGCTGATGCAAGATGAAAAATCCAGCGAGCTGCAGCTGCTGAAATCAGCTCTTTTCTCCCCTTTCCTTCCCTTTCCCCTTCGCTGAGGTTTGTGCTTCGCCAAAGGTTTTTGTGTTCCGGGAGCTAAAACCTGTCCCTTGCAATCAGCCACGAAAACTCCGGGACTTTGTCAGCTCCTGTGAGCTGGGAAAGATGGGGGGAAATAGGGAAAAGATGGGGGAAAAGATGGGAGAAAAATAGGGAAAATATGGGGAAAAGATGATGGGGAAAAGATGATGGGGAAAAGATGATGGGGAAAAGATGATGGGGAAAGGATGATGGGGAAAAGATTATGGGGAAAAGATGGGGGAAAATAGGGAAAAGATGGGGGAAAAGATGGGGGAAAAATAGGGAAAAGATGGGGGAAAAGATGGGAGAAAGATGGGGAAAAGATGGGAGGAAAAATGGGAGTAAAGACGGGAGGAAAAGATGATGGGGAAAAGGTGATGGGGGGAAAGGTGATGGGGGAAAAAGGTGAGGGGCAGAAAATATGGGGTGGGGGAAAGATGATGGGGAAAGCTTCCCGAGCTGGGAAAAGCTGGGAAGAGCTTCCCGAGCTGCACAAATCATGGCTCAGTTGCTCCCAGAGTCCTGGGGCAGCTCCCGTGGGATTTGAGGCCGGGTCAAGGCCGTTGGAATGGATTTATGTGGAGGAAACAAACTGGGATTTCAGCCCAGGATAAACCAGATCCTGCACTCCAAAGATCCTGTCCCCTTGCCCAGATCTGAGTCCTTGAGGGGACACAAGGAGGGACATCCCGGACCCTCCTCTGTGCCTTCGGAAGGATGACAGGGAAGGGTTAAACCCCACCTGCATCCAGAACATGCCCCACGCAGACCCATTCCCGGCAGGATGGAGCAGCTGGTGGCTTCCTTGTGACCTTTGTGACCGAGGGGACAGGGCTGGTGTCCAACCCCAGCAGCCCCGCACAGCTGGAAAGCCGCACAGAGAGGCAGGAAAAGCTCTGGAAGGGCTGTTTTCCATGCTGGAATGTTCATTTTCCCTCTCCTCCAATTATTCTGCTTTTTTTGGGTGTGGAATTCTTGCCCTACAGGAGCAGCAGCCCCTGCATCGATCTCCATGCAGGGAAAAATCCCTCTGGACAATCCTATCCCACCAGAGAGGGTTTTCCCTCATTAGGCTGTGAGCCAGGAGGGCTAATTAATTACCCTGGCACGTTAATTACTCTGGCAGGAGAATTATCTCATCTCCTGTCACCTCCAGCTCTGGGAGCACTTGGGATCTGCTCTGGCTCCAGAGCCTCGCCAGGCCCCTGTTGGATCGGGATGAGCATCGGGCTGGGATTGAGAAACTCCTGGAAAATGGGAAATCCCATGGCCCTGCCTTGTCCTCCAGGATCAGGAATTTTGGGTGGGCAAACTCCTGGAAAATGGGAAATCCCATGGCCCTGCCTTGTCCTCTGGGATCAGGGAGCATGGAGGAGTTATGGATGGATAAATTCCTGGAAAATGGGAAATCCCATGGCCCTGCCTTGTCCTCCAGGATGAGGGACATGGAGGAATTTTGGCTGAATAAACTCATGGATAATGGAAAATCCCATGGCCCTGGCTTGTCCTCCAGAATCAGGAGGAGTTTTGGATGGATAAATTCCTGGATAATTGGAAATCCCATGGCACTGCCTTGTCCTCTGGGATCAGGGAATATGGAGGAGTTTTGGCTGGATAAACTCATGAATAATGGGAAATCCCATGGCCCTGCCTTGTCCTCTGGGGTCAGGAGGAGTTTGGCTGGATAAACTCATGGATAATGGGAAATCCCATAAATCCCATGGCCCTGCCTTGTCCCCCAGGATCAGGAGGAGTTTGGATGGATAAATTCATGGATAATGGGAAATCCCATGAAACTGCCCAGCCCTGCCTGGTCCTCCAGGATCAGGAGGAGTTTGGCTGGATAAACCCATGGATAATGGGAAATCCCATGGCCCTGCCTTGTCCTCCAGGAGAGACATGGAGGAGTTTTGGATGGATAAATTCCTGGATAATTGAAAATCCCATGGCACAGCAAAACCAACACAAATAAATCCCAGATTTGGGCATTTTCCAGAGCGAGAGCCCCCATCCCAGCTCTCCCATCCTTCTCCCAAAAAATCACATTTCCACCTTGGAGCAAACAAACCCTCCCAGCAGCTGCTGCCCCTTCCCCCTTTCCCCCTTTCCCTCCTGGTGCGGGGATTTCATTCCATGCAGGAATTAAAGCTCTGCAGCCCCCCCGGCTCTCCCAGCCCCGTTATCCCTCTCGGAGCGCGGATCCGTCGGCAGCATCCACCTCGGAGCGCGCTGATGGAGAGGAGCTGCCATTCCCGGGTATCTTTTATTCATGGCCACCGGCTCCTTGGATTACTTTTTGATAAAAAGCCACATTCCCACATTTCAAACATCTCTGCTCGCAGCCCGAGGAAGACCCGGAGCTCGCATTTATTTCCCTGCTGAGCGCCGGGGAGCTCCATCACCTTGACGGGAGAAGATCCCGCTCCTGGTGGGAGCCGGGGCCGTCGGGAAGCGGATCCGTCCTCTGGATGTCCCCAGTGTCACCTCCAGAGCCAAACGTGGGGGAAACAGAGCCTGGAGGGTGACACTGATACTGGGGGTGACACTGATGCTGGGGGGTGGCACCAGTATTGGGGGGTGGCACCAATGCTGGGAGGATGACACCAATGCCAGGGCAGTGACGTTGATACTGGGGGTGACACTGATGCTGGGGGGTGACATCAATGCTGAGAAGGTGACACCAATGCCAGGGCAGTGACACTGATACTGGGGAGTGGCATCAATGCCAGGAGGGGCACACTGATGCTGAGAGGGTGACACCAATGCCATGGTAGTGACACTGATACTGGGGGTGACACTGATACCAGGGGGTGGCACGAGTATTGGGGGGTGACACTGATGCTGGGAGGTTGACGCTGCTGCCGAGAGGGTGACACCAATGCCAGGGCAGTGACACTGATGCCAGGGCAGTGACATTGATATTGGGGAGTGGCACCAATGCCAGGAGGGTGACGCTGACGGCTGGGGGCTGACACTGATGATGAGGAAGATGCCACCAGTAGGGAGGTGACACTGATGACTGGGTAGTGACACCAATGCCAGGAGGGTGACGCTGACGGCTGGGGGCTGACACTGATGATGAGGAAGATGCCACCAGTAGGGAGGTGACACTGATGACCAGGTGGTGACACCAATGCCAGGAAGGTGACACTGATGGCCGGGGCAGTGACACCAATGCCAGGAGGGTGACATCAATACCAGGAGGGTGACACTGATGACTGGGCAGTGACTCCAATGCCAGGAAGGTGACACTGATGACCAGGTAGTGACACCAATGCCAGGAGGGTGACATCAATACCAGGAGGGTGACACTGATGACTGGGTAGTGACACCAAGGCCAGGAGGGTGACGCTGCCGGCTGGGGGCTGACACTGATGATGAGGAAGATGCCACCAGTAGGGAGGTGACACTGATGACTGGGTAGTGACACCAAGGCCAGGAGGGTGACGCTGCCGGCTGGGGGCTGACACTGATGATGAGGAAGATGCCACCAGTAGGGAGGTGACACTGATGACTGGGCAGTGACTCCAACGCCAGGAAGGTGACCAGGGCAATGACGCCGATGTCAGGGGGCTGACACCAACCCCAGGGAGGTGACACAGATGACCAGGCAATGACACCAGCCCCAGGGAGGTGACACAGATGACCAAGCAATGACACCAACCCCAGGGAGGTGACACAACACCTGCCCCACACCCCAAGACCCCCTCGGCACGCCCTTTACCTGCACAGGTGATCCGCCCGGCAGGCGCCGCGCAGGTCCAGGCAGTTGGGCTTCTCCTTGTCCTCGTAGGAGCAGGAGGGGACGATGGTCTGGCGGCGGCGCTCGGCACACGCCGGGTCCTTGCAGGAGCAGAAGAGCAGGCGGAAGGTGAACTCGCCGGGCACGCGGTCGAAGAACTGGCGCAGGGCCTTGTGGCACTTGCGGCGGCTGCAGGGCTCGGTGGCCGACAGCTCCCGGCTGCACGTGGAGATGTAGCCCGAGCGCAGGCGCTTGCAGTTGTCGTTGAGGTTGCAGGCCTTGGCCGCGTCCAGGCAGTGGTTGCTCTTGGAGGTGGTGGCCGGGTCCATTCCTGCCCAGGGAAGAGGATATTTGGGGTCAGGAAGGTGGGGAGGGATGGATGGATGGATGGATGGATGGATGGATGGATGGATGGATGGATGGATGGATGGATGGATGTCGTAAAGTTGGAAAGGTGGAGTGTGGGAAGGTGGGATTGAGGTGGGGGAATTGGCCTTGACTCCAGGAGATGCCCTCAAAGTTGAGGAGATGCCATCAAAAACACCCTTAAACTGAGACTGGGAGATGCCTTCAAAAGCACCCTTAAACTGGGATTGGGAGATGCCCTCAAAGCTGGGGAGATTCCTCCAAAAACACCCAACCTGTATCCATCCCAACAATCCCATACTGGGAATCCCATCCTGCATCCATCCTAGGAATCCCATCCCAAATGCGTCCTGGGAATCCCATCCTGGGAATCCCATCCCACAAATCCCATCCCTCAGGAGAGGACGGACAAGGCCAAGCCCCAGCTTGGGAACAAACGCTGAATTTTCCTTTTTTTTCTTTTTTTGCTGCGAATGATGGATCGCCCTCCGCAGCCCAGGTGCTGCTTCTGAAGGCTCCTCATCCCTCATTCCCTCCCCTCCACATCCCGGCCAAATCCATGGATTCTCCTCCACCGCCTCCCAGCTTCTGCTGGCACCAAAGGTCCTAATTGGCCTAATTGGAGGGTGCTGCTAATTAACAGGACAGGGGATGGACACATCAAGGGGAAAAATGGGATTGGAGAGGTGGGGAAAAGGAGGATTTAGGTGGGGAAAAGGGGATTGGAGAGGTGGGGACAAGGAGGATTAAAGTGAGGAAAGGGGGGTTGAAAAGGTGGGAAAAAGAGGATTTAGGTGGGGAAAAGGGGATTGAAGAGGTAGGAAGAAGGTGGATTTAGGTGGGAAAAAAGGAATTCAAGCAGCGAGGAAAAGGGGATTGAAGAGATGGGGAAAAGGAGGATTTAAGAGATTGGGGGACACCAGGGTCTCTTTACTCCCCCTGGTTTTGGGGGATGCCTTGAGCCCTCCCTGCACCCCGGATCCCCCCAGCCCCGGGCCCTGGAAGGGGCGAGCAGCAGATTCCGGGCACCCAGCCGGGATTTTGGGACGTGGGAAGC
>NW_005054673.1:51471-55568 GCF_000277835.1 Geospiza fortis | reverse complement strand
CCCCCCGGCCGGTGGGGGTAGGGGAGGAGGAGGAGGATGAGAATGAGGAGGAGGAGGATGAGGAGGAGGAGGGGGATGGGGCACCGCTGCGGGGATTGTGGGGTTTAGGTGCGGAGAATTCCCAGCTGGAGCCTCTCCCATCTTCCACGGGCTGTGATTTCCTCGGGATCCAGCCGGGATGAGCATCCCGGGGGTCCCGCAGCGTGGGGAGGGGGCAGCGCTGGCTCCGCGGGCGCTCTGCGCTCTTTACGCGCGGGTTACGCGCGGCTTGCACAGGCCCTGCTCCCCGGCCATCCCTCCGCTCCCAATTATCCCTCCGGGCAATTAACAGCTCCTGCTGCAGGAACAGCTCCAAGAACGCGTTCGGGGCTGATGGCCCCGGAGGTCCCCGGGGAGGGGACAGGGAAGGGGCGGCGGCAGCAGCAGCAGCGAGGCCACCCCGGTGCTCACAGCCCGTTCTGCACCTTCCCCATCCCCAAAATCTCCCGCCCGGCTTTTCCTGAACCTCCCGGATAATTCAGGGTCTAATCCCCGCTCCAGATTTCCAGCTGGAAAAGTTCAGGATTTTGCAGCTCGAAAGGTTTTTCTGACGCCAATGTAATCCCAAAAAAGGTGGGACGGGGGTGGCAGCGTCACCCCGGGGAGAATCCACCTGGAAAAGGCTGGAAATTCCCCCCGGGGCTGCAGGGGACAGCGGGGACAGCGGCGGTGTCACAGCCCCGCTCACCTGGGGACACCTCCGAGCGGGGGTGTCCCCAAAAACACCTGGGGACCCCCCAAAATCCCGCGGCGTGGGGGTTGGGGAGGGTTCAGGAGGAGGAAGAGCGAGGAGGAGGAGCCGAGGCAGCGGTGTCCCCCGAATGGGGAGGGGATGAGGGGGACACGGGGAGGTTGTCATGGAAACGGGCGGGAAAACCGGGATTGCCCAGGGTGGAGGCAGAGTTTGGGGCGCTCGGAGGGCATGGGGATGTTCTGGGGGACACTGGGATGTTCTAAAGGACACTGGGATGCTCCAAGGGGTTCCAGGGGATACCAAGGATGTCCTAAAGGACACAGGGATGCTCCAGGGGGTTCCAAGGGACACGGGGGTGTTCTAAGGGACACACGGATGCTCCAAGGGGTTCCAAGGGACACAGGAATGTTCTAAGGGACACGGGGATGCTCCAAAGCGACCCAGGGATGTTGCAAGAGGCTCAAGGATGTCCTAAAGGACACAGGGATGCTCCAGGGGGTTCCAGGAGATGCAGGAATGTTCGAAGGGACACAAGAATGCTCCAAACGGACCCAGGGATACCTCAAGGGGCTCCAAGGGACACAGGGGTGCTCCGGGGGACACAGGGGTGCTCCAAGGGGTTCCAAAGAGCTCAGGGGTGCTCCAAGGGTCTCAAGGATGTTCTGAAGGATACAGGAAGGCTCCAAATGGCTCAGGGATGCTCCAAGGGGTTCCAGGGGATACAGGAATGTTCCAAAGGGACGCTGGGATGCTCCAAGGGGCTCCAAGGGATGTTCCAAGGGATTTCAGGGGATACAGGAATGTTCTAAGGGATACAAGGATGCTCCAAAGAGCTCAAGGATGTTCTAAGGGGCACAGGGATACTCCAAAGGGACACGGGGATGCTCCAAGGGGCTCCAAGGGATGTTCCAAGGGGTTCCAGGGGACACAGAGATGTTCTAAGGGAGCCAGGGATGCTCCCAAAGGGCTCAGAGATGCTCCAAAGGGACCCAGGGATGCTCCAAGGGTTTCCAAGGGACCCAGGGATGTTCCAAGGGGACCCAGGGATGCTCCAAGGGGTCTCAGCATCCCTCTCCCAGCAGCTTCCCTGAGCTCGAGGCTGCTGCCCTCAGCTCCCAGCCCATCCTGAGGGTCCCAAATCCTGCAGAACACCGAGAATTCCACAGGGAATCCCACGGGAGGAGCTGCTGCACCCCCGGCTGGAGGCCAGGGCTGGCTTTGTGCCTTCCCCAGTGCTGGGGACAGCACAAATTCAGGGAATGCCGGGAATTCCAGCTTTTCCAGGCATTTTCCAGAAACCCAAACAGGAATGAACTCTTGGGGAGACCCTCCAGTAAATAAACACCGGGATCTGGTTTGGAATGACCCTCCGATAAATAAACACCAGGATTTGTTTTGGAGAGACCTTAGAATGAAAAAACACCAGGATTTGTTTTGGGAAGACCCTCCAATAAATAAATACAGGAGGCAAAAAGCTAAAACCCTAAATCCCTGCCTGGGATGAACAGAAACAGAAAGAACTCACCCCAAAAATGGATCCAAATGATGCTCAGGACCCCAAATTTGTGGGGAAGAGAAAGGGAGGAGAGGCTGAGGAGTGAAGGAGGATGGAGGGACGGGAGGGATGGAGGATTTCCCTCGCTGGGAGCAGCTCAAGGCAGGAGATAAAACACGGAGCTTTTATTACCTGAGAAAATTGAAGCGAGTCTGAATATATCAGAGAGACGAGAGGTGACCGGCTCGTATGGGGAGGCTTCATAAAACTCCTCTCCTTTGGCAGGGAAAAGGAAAAAAAAAAAAAAAAAAGGAGAAAAAAAGCAAATTAAAGCCCGTGGTGAATAAAATCAGCCAGTTCCAGGCACAGGCAACCCCTTGGTTCAGGGAGGGAAAAGCAAAATTGGAATTGGGATTAAAGGGAAAAGGGGATCTGGGAGAGGTTCTGGGAATTTTGGCTGAGGTGGTGGCCAATCCCAAAGGATTCCAGGAGCGGAGGGAATTGGGGTTGGGATATTCCAGGGGGTGGGCACTGAGTTCAAGGCTGGAAGTTTTGGGGTCCCCACTCAAGTCTGGGTTCTTTTGTTGTGACAAGTTCCCCTAAAAACGCCAACAAAACCCTAAAAACCTAAAAAACCCTAAAAACGTAAAAAAACCTAAAAACCTGTTCTCAGCTCTGGGTTCTTTAATTGTGACAAAAACCCCTAAAAACACCTAAAAAAAAAAAGCCTAAAAACCTCTTCTGAACTCTGGGTTCTTTTATTGCTATGAAATTCCCTAAAAACACCTAAAAACTTTAAAAAACCCTAAAAAAATGTTCTCAGCTCTGAGTTCTTCTATTGTGACAAAATCCCTTAAAAAGATGTAAAAAACCCTAAAATCCTGGTCTCAGCTCTGGGTTCTTTGACTGTGACAAAATCCCCCTAAAACCACTTTAAAAAAATTTAAAAAACCTGTTCTCAGCTCTGCTGTTTTTTATGGTGACAAAATCCCCTAAAAACACCTAAAACCCCTAAAAATGCTCAGCTCTGGGTTCTTTTATTGTTACAAATTCCCCTAAAAATGGAATTCAGGAAATCCGTGTGGAAATCCAGGTGGCGAGCAAAGCAGGAGGGTTTGCTCCGAGCCCGGTGACATTCCCAGGAAATTTGGGAGGGAGATCCCAAAATTTGGGAGGGAAAGGCCCCACTGGGATGCTGGGCTGGGCTGTCCCCGTCCTCAGGGTGATGGGATTTGGGGACAACGCCCCAAGGGTGGCTCCTGAGCATCACCAGGAATGGGAACAGGACACAAATCCCGCTCCAGGACATTCCCAGGAAATCTGGGAGGGAAATTTGGGAGGGAAAACACCTAGGGAATTTTGGGAGGGAATTTTGGGAGGAAAATTTGGGAGGAAAATTTAGGAGGGAACTGGGATGTCCCTGCTCCCCGCGGGTTCCCAGAGATGTCACCGCTGCTCTCGGGGTGATGGAATTTGGGGACAATGCCCCGAGGGCGGCTCCTGCTCCTCACTGGGAACAGGAACAGGATCCAAACCCCTCTCCAGGCCGTTCCCTCTCCCCTCCCCGCCTCTCCCGCTCGAATCCAGCGCGTTTCGCGGCCCCGCGAACTCCTCCATCGCTGCCATCAATAATTAAACGCCCGCTTGACTCCTGCTGCTCGCCGGGGAAATTACCGAGCATTAACGGGGCCCTGGACCTGCCCGGGGCCGCAATTAACCCCCGCGAAGGAGGCTGAGCCTCCCTAATAGCAGGGAGAGCTCGGATGCGAGGAGGGGAACCCCAAAATCTCCGCTAAAAACCACAAATTTGCGTTCCACGCCGGTTTGAGCACCGTGAAGCTTCTGTCTCTCCTTAACGCTCGGCTTCAT
>NW_005054673.1:49654-51430 GCF_000277835.1 Geospiza fortis | reverse complement strand
CCTCCAGGAGCAATTCCCATCCCAATTCCCTCAGCCATTCCCAAAAAAAAACCCCGGGAAACTGCTCAATGAGGGCAGCTAATGAGCGGGAGAAAACAATTAGAGCTTAATTCCTGCTCTGGGCCGGGGTTTGGGGCTCTGCTTCCTGCGCTGACCCAGATTGGAAGGGAATTTCACCCAAGGGGGGCCCTGGGCTCACGTACGGCTCCCCTACATCCTCTGGAAGAGTTTTGCCATCCTCTGGAACAGATTTCCCATTCTCTGGAAGAGCTTTTCCAGTTTTCCTACCCTCTGGAACAGTTTTCCTAGTTTTCCCTCTCTCTGGAAGAGCTTTTCCAGCCTCTGGAACAGATTTCCCATTCTCTGGAACGGATTTTCCCATCCTCTGGAACAAATTTTCCCAGATTTCCCATCCTCTGGAAGAGTTTTCCCACGTCCTCAGGTACAACCCCTCCATCCTCAGCTCCAGCTTTCCCACCCTCGGCCACGCCTTTCCCGCGGAATTCCAGAATTCCCGGCCCGATTTGGCCTGGAAAAAGCCTTTAAAATCTCATCCCAACCCCGCTCCCACGGGCAGGGAGCTCTGCCACCAGCCCAGGGGATTTTGGCACGAGCACCCGTGGGTTTGGGGGCTGAGGCTGAGGTGCCCGTCTGGATTCCCTGGGATTTTAATCTGAATTTCCTGGAATTTTCACCTGGATTTTCTGGGGTGCCCATTTCTCTTTTCTGGAGCGTTCACCTGCCCTGCCTGGAGTGCTCACCTGGGCATTTTAATGTGAATTTCTTGGGATTTTCACCTGAATTTCCTGCGGTGCCCATTTTTCCTCCCTGGGCTCCCCCTCTGCTCTATCTAGAGATAGCAACCCCCTCCCCATCCCCATCATCCCAGGGCACCCCACTGGGGTCTCCCCCACCCCAGAACTCTCCTTTAGGGTCTCCCCGGGGCTGTCCTTTGGGGTCTCCCCATCCCCATCACCCCAGGTGATCCTTTAGGGTGTCCTCATGCCCATCCCCAACCCTGTCACCTCAGGGTGATCCATTGGGGTTTCCCCATTACCCCAAAATGCTCCTTTGGGATCTCTGCCACCCCAAAACGCCCCTTTGGGATCTCCCCATCACACCAGGGTTCTCCTTTAGGGTCTCCCCACCCCAGGGCAGTCCTTTGGGGTCTCCCCCTCCCCATCACCCCAAAACTCCCCTTTGGGATCTCCCCCACCCCAAAACACTCCTTTAGGGTCTCCCCCTCACCCCAGGGTGCTCCTTTGGGGTCTCCCCATCCCCATCAACCCGGGATGATCCAATGGAGTCTCCCCATCACCCCCAAGGTGCTCTTTTAGGGTCTCCCCATCCTCATCATCCCACGCTGATCCATTGGAGTCTCCCCATTCCCATCACCCCAAAACCTTCCTTTGGGTTCTCTCCCACCCCAAAACTCTCCTTTATGGTCTCCCCATCACCCCAAGGTGCTCCTTTGGGGTCTCCCCATTCCCCCCACCCCAAAACACTCCTTTGGGGTCTCCCCATCACCCCATGCTGATCCATTGGAGTCTCCCCATTCCCATCACCCCAAAACCTTCCTTTGGGTTCTCTCCCACCCCAAAACTCTCCTTTAGGGTCTCCCCATCCCCCCATGCTGATCCATTGGGGTCTCCCCATCCCCCCATGCTGATCCATTGGGGTCTCCCCATCCCCCCATGCTGATCCATTGGAGTCTCCCCATTCCCATCACCCCAAAACCTTCCTTTGGGTTCTCTCCCACCCCAAAACTCTCCTTTA
>NW_005054673.1:47017-49612 GCF_000277835.1 Geospiza fortis | reverse complement strand
AAAACCACCAGGAAATTCAGATTAAAACCCCCAGGTGAGTAGCCCAGATAGGGTAGATGGGGATGCCAGGAGGGAAAACGGGCAGGAAATTCAAATTAAAACCCCAGGGAAATTCAGATTAAAAGTCCAGATGAAAATCCCAGGAAAATCAGATTAAAACCCCCAGGAAATTCAGATTAAAACCCCCAGGTTTAATCTGGGGGTGTTTAATCCAGCCCAGCTCCGTGGTTTGAACGCAGTCCAGGGGCGCGGGGGGTGGCCCGGCCGGCGAGCGCAGCATCTCATCTGGGACAGGGAGGGAGAGGAGGGCACGGTTAGGGAGGAAGGTCCAGAAGGAGTCCCACAGATAGGGCGAATGGGGAAAATCCCAGGAAATTCAGATTTTAAACCCTCAGGTGAGCACCCCAGGTAGGGCAGATGGAGACCCCCCCAGGAGGGAAAATGGGCAGGGAATTCAGATTGAAAGCCCAGAGAATTCAGATTAAAAGTCCCGGGAAATTCATGTGAACGGCCCAAGAAATTCATATGGAACTCCCAGGTGAGCACCCCAGATAGGGCAGATGGGGACCCCGGGAGGAAAAATGGGCAGGAAATTCAGATTAAAATCCCAGAGAATCCAGATTAAAACCACCAGGAAATTCAGATTAAAACCCCCAGGTGAGTAGCCCAGATAGGGTAGATGGGGATGCCAGGAGGGAAAACGGGCAGGAAATTCAAATTAAAACCCCACAGCGCCAGCTGGCACTCGCGGTTGGCCAGCAGGGTGTTCCTGTCGCGCCCGGCCAGGCACTGCCGCAGGGTGCGGTACCGGGAGCTGCAGCCCGCGTCGGCCGCGCACAGCTCGGTGGCGCGAACGCAGTCCAGGGGCGCGGGGGGCGGCCCGGCCAGCGAGCGCAGCATCTCATCTGGGACAGGGAGGGAGAGGAGGGCACGGTTAGGGAGGAAGGTCCAGAAGGAGTCCCACAGATAGGGCGAATGGGGAAAATCCCAGGAAATTCAGATTTTAAACCCTCAGGTGAGCACCCCAGGTAGGGCAGATGGAGACCCCCCCAGGAGGGAAAATGGGCAGGGAATTCAGATTGAAAGCCCAGAGAATTCAGATTAAAAGTCCCGGGAAATTCATGTGAACGGCCCAAGAAATTCATACGGAGCTCCCAGGTGAGCACCCCAGATAGGGCAGATGGGGACCCCGGGAGGAAAAATGGGCAGGAAATTCAGATTGAAAGCCCAAGGAATTCAGATCAAATCCCCCAGGAAATTCAGGTTAAAACCCCCAGGATATTCAGATTAAAACCCCAGATGAAAATCTCAGGATATTCACTTTTAAACCCCCAGGTGAGCACCCCAGATAGAGCATATGGGGATTCCAGGAGGGGAAAATGGGCAGGAAATTCAGATTAAAACCCCCAGGAAATTCAGATAAAAAACCCCAGGAAATCCAGATTAAAACCCTCAGGTGAAAATCCCAGGAATTTCAGGTTAAAACCCCCAGGAATTTCAGAAAAAAACCACCAGGAAATTCAGATTAAAACCCCAGATGAAAATCCCGGGAAATTCAGATTAAAACCCCCGGGAAATTCAGGTTAAAACCCCCAGGAAATTCGGGTTAAAACACCGGGAAAGGAAAGGGGGGAAAGGAAAGGGGGAAAAGGAAAAGGAAAAGGAAAAGGAAAAGGAAAAGGGGAAAAGGAAAAGGAAAAGGATTCCTCTCTGGGAGGGGCTGGGATGGAATTCCCAGAGGATCTGTGGCTGCCTCATCCCTGGAAGTGCCCGAGGCCCCCTTGGGGTGGTGGGAGGTGTCCTTGCCCATGGCAGGGGCTGCAATGGGACCCCACAATCCTGGAGCGGTTCGGGTGGGAAGAGACCTTAAAAGCACCACGGGCAGGGAGAGCTTCCCTACCCCAGGCTGCTCCGAGCCCCGTCCAGCCCGGCCTGGAGCAATTCCAGGGATGTCCCTGCTCCCCCCCAGCCGAGATTCCCAAAAAATGGGAAACTGGGAAAAACTAGTGCGGGTGGGGAGGTGCAGGGTTAACCCCACAGCTCAGCTGAGGGATCTGCTGTTCCTTGTTCCATCCAAAGGGATCCATGATCCCGATCCGTTCCTGGATCGCATTCCCGGAGCTCTCCAGAGCCACGGGAGCAGCGGTTCCATCCCGATTCCCGATTCCCGAGCCCGCCTTTGGCTGCTCATCGTTCCCATCCCCGTCACGGGATTTTTAGGACATCTGACTCATGGATTTTGGAGCCTTGGCAGGGCCGCGGGGCTCCAAGAGCCCGTCCTGCAGCAATTCCGGGGATGTGGAAGCGGAATCTCCTGCCCCCCCCGCAGCCGAGATTCCCCGGTGCGGGTGGGGAGGTGCGGGGTTAACCCCACACCTCATCCGGGGGATCTGCTGTTCCTTGTTCCATCCGAAGGGATCCATGACCCCGATCCGTTCCCGGATCGCGTTCCCGGGGAGCAGCGGCTCCATCCCGATTCCCGAGCCCGCCTTTGGCTGCTCATCGTTCCCATCCCCGTCACGGGATTTTTAGGGCATCTGACTCATGGGTTTTGGAGCCTTGGCAGGGCCGCGGGGCAGCTGCGGCTCCCAACAG
>NW_005054673.1:42771-46155 GCF_000277835.1 Geospiza fortis | reverse complement strand
GGCACCGGAGCGGGTCCCTGGGCACTGGAGGGGATCCCTGGGCACCGGAGGGGATCCCTGGCACCGGAGCGGGTCCCTGGGCACTGGAGGGGATCCCTGGGCACCGGAGGGGATCCCTGGGCACCGGAGCGGGTCCCTGGGCACTGGAGGGGATCCCTGGCACCGGAGCGGGTCCCCGGGCACTGCAGCAGGTCCTTGGCACTGGAGCGGATCCCTGGCACTGGAACAGGTCCCTGGGCCTGGAGCGGGTCCCAGGGCACCAGAGCGGGTCCCTGGGCAGCTCTGCCCACCTCAGGTGCCAGGAGGGCTCTGAGAAGGGACAGGAGCAGGGTGGGCAGTGCCCAGGTTGGGACAGCTCCGCTGGCTGCGCTCACTCCAAGGAACAGATCCCACAGATCCTGCACCGGAGCGCGTCCCTGGCACCGGAGAGGGTCCCTGGCACTGGAGTGGGTCCCTGGACAGCTCTGCCCACCTCTGACGAGGGACAGGAGCAGGGTGGGCAATGCCCAGGTGGGGACAGCTCCACTGGCCGTGGTCACTCCAAGGAAGAGATCCCACAGATCCCAGAGGTCCCACAGGTCCCGGTGTCCAGCCGATGTCCCCAGACGGGCCCTGCTGGGTTCTGGCAGGTCGGGAGAGCACCCAGGAGCCCCCACGGCCATTTAGATCCAGCCTGGAGCAGTAGATTCCCCTCGGGAAGGCCAGGCCAGGCCAGGCCAGGCAGGATTGTATTCCACACGGGATCCATGGAGGGGCTGGAGGACGAACGGGCACCCCAAACGCTGATCCTGGGGCTGGGAATGCCAGAGCCTCACCACACCATGGATGGTGCCTTTGGGGTGATGCCTTGGGACTCTGCACCTTCACACACCGGGAAATCCCATCCTGAGGCACCCAAAAAATGGGAAACTGGGAAAAACTTCTCCTGCTGCAGCCGTGGCCACAGGGAAACCACTCCAGGGTATTGGAGACATTCCAGAGATCCACCGGGCACGGAGAGCTGTCCCAGAATTCCATGGAGAGCCATTCCAGAATTCCATGGAGAGCCATTCCAGAGCTCCACGGGGTGTGGAGAGCTGTTCCAGAGCTCCATCAGGCACGGAGACTATTCCAGAATTCCATGGAGAGCCATTCCAGAGCTCCACCAGGTGTGAAGATTCATCCCTCAGCTCCACCGGCTGTGGAGAGCCATTCCAGAATCCCATGGCATTCATGGAGAACCATCCCAGAGCTCCACCAGGCAGGGAGAGCTATTCCACAGATCCACCGGACGTGAAGATCCATTCCTGAGCTCTGCTGGGCTTGGAGAACATTCCAGAGCTCCAGGGGGTGTGAAAAGCCATTCCAGAGCTCCAGAGGGTGTGGAGAACCATTCCAGAGCTCCAGTGGGTGTGAAAAGCCATTCCAGAACTCTATTGGGCTTGGAGAACTGTTACAGAGCTCCACTGGGTGTGGAGAACCGTTCCAGAGCGCCACGGGGTGTGGAGAACTGTTCCAGAGCTCCAGTGGGTGTGAAAAGCCATTCCAGAACTCTATTGGGCTTGGAGAACCGTTCCAGAGCTCCACGGGGTGTGGAGAACCGTACCACAGCTCCACCACGTTCCAACCTCTCCCAGCTCAGCTCCAGCTCTAGCCCAGCTCCAGCTCACCCTCCTCCAGAAGCCTCTTCCCAAAAATCCCCTCCTCCAGCCCCATTCCCGTCCCCACGGGCAGGGCACGGCTGCATCCCCTCCCTGGCACCACCCGGAACACCCTCGGTGCCCTCCCGGTGCCGGGTGGGCCGGGTTGGGAACCCCGCAATAAATCCGCCCTGGGGGAGCAGCAGGGATGAGCTGTGTGGGCGAGCCGGCCCCAATCCTCCTGGTTTTTACCATTTTCCCACCTTTTTCCCCGCGGTTTTGCAGGGATCGGGGTCCTGCCAGCCCCTCGGTGGCACCGGGAGCGCGGGTGGATCCTGGAGCGGGCACAGCCCTTTGTGCTGCCCCTAAATCCCGCAGAACTGGGGCTTTTTCCCAGCCTGGGCGCTTCCCCTGGAGCCCCCCGCTCCTCCCGGCTCCTCATTCCCCCCGAGGAGTTTGGGTGGAGGGGGAAGCTGAGGAGGGGGATGATTTTCCATCGCAAAAAAACAAAACCCTTCCCGGCAGAGCCGCCCTGCCCGAACTCGCGGCGCTGAAACATCTGCAGAGAATTCGCGGCTAATCCTCGGCAGGCTCGGGGGTGCCGGAGCACAGCGAGGATCTGCACAAGGCGCTGGCCTCTTTTCCTGCCGCTCCTCCCGGCTCCAGCAGCCTCTTGCCGAGCTCTAATCCGTGTTCTCCTGCTCTGCTGCTGCCGGGGAGCTCCGGACACGCGGCAGCTTTAGAGGGAAATGTTTCTCCCGGCGAGGATCGCTCCGGAACACGCAGCTCCCCAGCCAGGACCAGGCAGGGATTTTCTGGCTTCCCGGGGATGATCCCGGCTGGGAAGAGCTGGATGTTCCCTGCTCCAGGATCCTCAGAGCGAGGTCACCCCCTCCCTGGATCTGGGGGTGCAGGGGTTCCTGCTCGGGGTCCCCAGAACCTTGGGGACACCAGAAACGGGGGGCAGGGTCCTGCTTCAATGCCAACCCCGCAGAATGATCCCGGCTGGGCAGAGCTGGATGTTCCCTGCTCCAGGATCCCCAGAGCGAGGTCACGCCATGGAAAGCACCGTGGTCACCCCATCCATGAATCTGGGGGTGCAGGGGCCCTGCTTAGGGTCCCCAGATCCTTGGGGACACCCAGGGATGGGGGGAGGGACACCAGAAACGGGGGGCAGGGTCCTGCTTTGATGCCAACCCCGCCGTGAGGGCGGGTGGGCCCTGGTTTGGATGCCTGAGGTGAGGCACCCCTGTCCCCCTGGAGGTCCCTGCGCCCCAAATCTCCCCCCGAGCCATCCAGCTGTGCCCAGACACCTGTCCAGCTGTGCCCAGACACATGTCCAGCTGTCCAGCTGTGCCCCCAGCCAGGCTGGAGCACTCTTCCCCCGCTCTGCACGGGGGTGTCCCCACCCCGCCCCCCCAGTGCCCCTTTCTCTGTGTCCGAGGGCTCCACCCGAGCCCGGCACCCCCCGGGCAGGGGCTCCCCCAACCCAGGGCTCGCTCCCCCCTCCCCAGAGGTTTGGGGGCACCCCTCCATGGCTGGGGTGGCGCTGGGAGCCGGGCAGAGCCCGAGTCCCCCGTTCCACCGGGAGCCCCCCCGGAGCTGTGCCAACCTTCAAGTCTCCCCCAGCGGCCTCCTGTCCCTGTCCCTTGTCCCCTGTGCCTGTCCCCGAGCCCAGGATGGCTCCGCAAAGTTCTCCGGGCGCTGCAGCGAGCCGGGATCGCATCCCCGGCAGCCGCGGGGCTGCGGGAGGCGAGAGCGGGCC
>NW_005054673.1:36165-41571 GCF_000277835.1 Geospiza fortis | reverse complement strand
CGCGCCGGCGCCGGAGCCGAAGGCGAGACCCTCCCAGCCCTCCCCAAATTCCATCCCCCGGGCTGCTCCTGCCGAGGGGGGAGAGGAGGGGACACCCGGGGGGCTGCAGGGACAGGGTGCCACATCCCTGGGTGGGTGACAACAGTGGGAATGGGAAAGGGGGAATGATGTGGGGTGGGGAAGGGTCCCTGGGTGGGCGATGACCTTGGGAAGGGGAAATGGGGACGCTCTGGGGGTGGCAGAGGGACACCGAGGGCTGCAGGGACAAAGTGGCACATCCCTGGGTGGGTGACAGCCATGGGGGTGGCAGGGGGACACTGGGACAAGGTGCCACGTCCCGAGATGGGTGACAGCCATGGGGTGGCAGGGATAACGTGCCACACCCCTGGGTGGGTGACAGCCGTGGGAACAGGAGAGGGGACACAAGGGGACAAGGTGCCACCAGGTGCCAGGAGAACCCCACCCAAAAGGGGCACCCAGCAGGTGCTGTGCCCTCCCCACTGCGGGGGTTTTGGGGGGTCACACCCACAGTGGTTCCAGGGAACCCCAAATTCCCGTGGCACGCTCCCAGCACCGCTCATCCTTCCCAATGCCCGACCCCTCTGCCCCACGCTGGGAGTGGGATTGGGGTCACCACCCCCTGCAGGGCCAGGGGGCAGCCTTCCTCCTCCTCCTCCTCATCCTCATCCCCCAGCAAAGCGCTGGAACCCCTCACCCCTCTCTGTGCCCCTGATTTGGGGCCAGGACCCTCCAAGCCCCAGGGATGGGGATCCCATCCTGGGAAGCAGGAAGGAGGAGGAGGAGGAGGAGGAGGATGCTCCACCAGGATCACCCCGATGAAGGCCCCGGGGAGCAGGAGGGGACGGGGGTCCCAGCGCTGGGGGTGTCCACGTTCCCCAGCAGTGACCAGGACATTTTTCACCTGGCCAGCTCCCAGCTGGCTCGCTCTGGGTGTCACACCTGCAGCCGGATTTCCCAAAATCCATTCCCGGGACACAGAGCCCGCTGCTCTCCCTCCCCTCCCTGCTCCGGTGGGATCCCAGCAGCGGGAGCTGCTCCAGGCCATGGCCAGGTCCCTCTGCCTCTTCCTCAGGAGGGCAAATTCCTGCTCCTTCCCTGCCTGGATCCCTGGGAAAAACCCGCCTGGATAATTCCTGCCTGGATCCCTGGATAATTCCTGCCTGGATCTCTGTGTAAATCCCACCCGGATCCCTGGTTAATTCCTATCGGGATAATTCCTACCTGGATCCCTGGATAAATCCCTGGTTAACTCCTGCCTGAACCCCTGGAAAAATCTCACATGGATAATTCCTGCCTGCATCCCTGGATAAATCCCTGGTTAACTTCCGCCTAGACCCCTGGAAAAAATCCCATCTGGATAATTCCTGCCTGGATAATTCCTGCCTGGATCCCTGGAAAAATCCTGCCTGGATAAATCCCACCTGCATCCCTGGGTAAATTCCACCTGGTTAATTCATATCTGGATAATTCCTGCCAGGATCCCTGGATAAATCCCTGCTTAACTCCTGCCTGAACCCCTGGAAAAATCCCACCTGGATAATTCCTGGATAAATCCCACCTGCATCCCTGGGTAAATCCCGCCTGGTTAATTCATGTCTGGATAATTCCTGCCTGCACCCCTAGATAAATCCTGCCTGGATCCCTGGGTAAATCCCACCTGGATAATTCATGCCTGGATCCCTGGTTAACTCCTGCCTGGATAAATCCCACCTGGATCCCTGGGTAAATCCCACCTGGTTAATTCATGTCTGGATAATTCCTGCCTGGATCCCTGGGTAAATCCCTGGTTAACTCCTGCCTGAACCCCTGGAAAAATCTCACATGGATAATTCCTGCCTACATCCCTGGATAAATCCTGCCTGCATCCCCGGAAAAAATCCCATCTGGATAATTCATGTCTGGATAATTCCTGCCTGGATCCCTGGATAAATCCTGCCTGGATAAATCCCACCTGCATCCCTGGGTAAATCCCACCTGGTTAACTCATGTCTGGATAATTCCTGCCTGGACCCCTGGGTAAATCCCACCTGGATAATTCCTGGATAATTCATGTCTGGATAATTCCCACTTGGATCCCTGGATAATTCACATCTCCGGCACCTCGGAGCCAGGGAAAGGATTCCCAGAGCAGGGATGTGCCAGAGCTCGGCTCGGTCCCCCCGAGGTGACACCGCCGGGGTTTTGTCCCCGCAGCTGCTCCACCCGGGTTTTATTCCCTCAGCCCCTGCGCCAGGGCCTGCCGGGTGTGAGAACCAGCGGGAAAAGCCCCCTCTAATTAGCTGAGCACCTAATTAGCTCGGGGTGGGATGGGGGTCATGGATTCCGTGGGGTTAATCCCGGAGCGTTCCCCCTTATCAGGAACCGGCAGCTCCCCGGCCTCTCATTTGCGGGGAGCCAGCCCAAATTTATTCCATTCATTTAAAATTAAATTTATTCATTTACTCCAGCCCAATTTACAGCCCGGGAGCTCCCCAAACCGGGGGCAGCACCCCGCAGTTCATTGTCCCTCCCCTTGCCGGGTTTTGGGGGAAGGGGAGCTCGGATTCTGCGGTGGCAGCAGCGGGAGGGGACACGCAGGGGACAGTCCCTGCACAAAGGGGGCTCTGTCTGGGGCTGCCCGTCCTGCTCAGAAGGAAAAGGAGGCTCGGAAGGGTGAGGGTGGGATGCAGATCTGGGTTTTGGGATCGCAGGAGACCGGCAAGGCCTCGTGGTGCTGGGGGAGTTGGGGGAAGGGGAGCTCGGATTCTGCGGTGGCAGCAGCGGGAGGGGACACGCAGGGGACAGTCCCTGCACAAAGGGGGCTCTGTCTGGGGCTGCCCGTCCTGCTCAGAAGGAAAAGGAGGCTCGGAAGGGGGAGGGTGGGATGCAGATCTGGGTTTTGGGATCGCAGGAGACCGGCAAGGCCTCGTGGTGCTGGGGGAGAGGAAGGAGCAGGGACAGAAATATTCAGGCTTGGGAGGGGAGAAAAAATAAAACTTTACCAAAAAAAAAAAACCTACAAAAACACAAGAAACTCCACAACTTTATTCCCAGCCTCTGTGGGGTGATGAGGTTAATCAGCAAAGCCGATGACAGGCAGGCAGCTCCCAGTGCTCCCAGTGATCCCAGTTCCTCCAGCAGCACAACCAGGGCTTGCTGCTCTCTCTCATTTCCAGAGGATCCCGATGGCTCCAGCGTCCCCTGGGGATGGAGAGGCCTCCCCGGCTTTGCTCCCGCTCCGGAGCTGATCGATGGGACCGGCGGATCCCTCCCCTCCCTCCCTTTAAGCCCCATTAGCATGGGTGGGATTTGCTCACCCTGCCGGCTTTAATTCCGCCGAGCGTTATCGCGTTAATGGGAGTCCAGGTTGTTACCGTGATGGATTGGGCATTAGCGCTGTAATCCGTGGGGACGGAGCCGCTCTCTCCGCCTGCTCCTCGTCCTAAAACCGCCGGGAGGAGCCTCAGCCGCCCGGCTGCGGGGACACCTGGGTGACCAGAGGGGACATCCGCGCCTGGATGCTGCTTCCCGTTCCGCCGAGCGCTGGCTCTGCTCTGGAATGCCCCATTTCAGGCGCCTGCAGCAGCCTGAGCCCCAAAATGGGGGTTCTTTAACTCCCTTGAGAGGTTTTTGGGGTTCAGGGATGGCTGGAAGGCGGGACCTCACCTCTGCTCCCAGCCCCGGTGCTCCCGAATCCCAGAGATGGAGCAGGAATAGAGCATCACTTCCCTGAACTCAGTTTGAGGCTGGGAATGCCCAGATCAGCGCTTTCCCCTCCCTGGATGGGCACCAAACCGAGCCCCCTTTGATTAAATCCTCCAGCTCCCAAACTCTGGAATTCCGCCCTTTACAGACCCCCAGCTCGCTTTGCTTGGAAGGGACACTAAAGCCACCGTGTGCCACCCCTGCCATGGGCATCGTCTCCCTGGGCCCAGTTTGAGGCCGGGAATTCCCAGATCGGAGCTTTCCCCTCCCAGGATGTGCACGGAACCGAGCCCCTCTGATTAAATCCTCCATCTCCCAAACTCTGGAATTCCGCCCTTTACCGACCCGCAGAGGGTCGACTTGCTGGAGGGACCCTGAAGCCACCCAGCGCCACCTCCCAGCATCCCAGCTTGCTCCAAGCCCGGCCTGGAATTCATTTCCTGCCCTTGCCGACGTGACTCTGATATTTTTGATTGTTTTGCACTCGGGGCAAGGTTTGCCCCCAGCCCCGGCAGCGCGGCGGGTTCAGCGCGGGCACAAGGACACCCTCGGGGACATTGCGCGTCCCTCCTCCTTCCCAGAGCTCCTCCCGCTGCCGGGAAAGCCCCGCATCCTCATCCTCATCCTCATCCTCATCCTCATCCTCATCCTCATCCTCATCCTCATCCTCATCCTCATCCTCATCCTCATCCTCATCCTCATCCTCATCCTCATCCTCATCCTCATCCTCATCCTCATCCTCATCCTCATCCTCATCCTCATCCTCATCCTCATCCTCATCCTCATTAATGGCATTCCCAGGCCTGCTGCTGACAGCGGCCACGGGCCACGGGAGTCCTCGGAACGCCCCGACACTGATGGACCCCGACAGCTCCACGCAAAGCTGCGGCTATTTTTGCCCTCGCTGCTGTTTCCGAGCTGATTTTGCCTCTTTAACCTCTGCCGGGGAATCCAAGCCCTTCCCTGCTGCTTCCTGACGGCTCGGGAGCCGCGGTGAGAAATGCCAGCCCCTCCTGGCGCCGGGTTTTGGGCAGTTCATGGTGACCTGAACATGGCAGGTGGGGACAGAACCAGGGGGGACAGACCCAGTGCCACCAGGGATGCTGTGTCCACCTCTCTCCTGTCACCGAATTTTTGGGAGCTCGTGATGAGCTGCACATGGCAGAGCCACCACGCTGGTGGCATCCCAGTGCCACCATGGATGCCACAGCCACCCCCTGCTCTCAGTGAATTTTTAGGAGCTCTCCATGACCTGCACATGGCCGAGCCACCACTGGTGGCCCCAGATGGGGACAGGCCCAGTGCCACCAGGGATGCTGCAGCCACCTCCCTCCTGTCACCGAATTTTTGGGAGTTTGAGGTGACCAGCACATGACAGGTGGCCCTGGGAGGGGACAGACCCAGTGCCACCATAGATGCCACAGCCACCCCCTGCTCTCAGTGAATTTTTGGGAGCTCACCGTGCCCTGCACATGGCAGAGCCACCACTGGTGGCATCCCAGTGCCACCATGGATGCTGCAGCGACCCCACCCTGTCACAAACTTTTTGGGAGTTTGAGGCAGGGATCCCATCCCAGTTCCCTCCTCTGCCTTTCCAAGGCAGGGATCTCATTCTAGATTCATCTGAGCCTGTCCAAGGCAGGGATCCCATCCCAGCTCTGGCCCATCCCAGTTTTCCAGGTTTTCCAGCCCCGCGTTTTT
>NW_005054673.1:34893-36127 GCF_000277835.1 Geospiza fortis | reverse complement strand
GCGGGGGCGGTGGCTGTGCCAGGGGAGGTGGGAGCTGCCAGACGCTGCTGGGAGCCGAATCCATGGAAATCTTGGAATGGTTTCGCTTCTAAGGGATTGAAATCCATCCCGTTCCACCCTCACCATGGGCAGGGACACCTCCCACCATCCCCAGGTGGGGCCTCTTGGGGCCCCTCGCTGCTCAGAGTGACCCCAGGAGATGTTAAAAGTCTCTTTTCCCAGCCTGGTGATCGAAGAAGGAGTCAGAGCTCTTCAGTTCTCGGTCTCAAGGTTGTTTATTGTTCCTTATCTATAAAATATTTTCTCCTGTCCAGCTGATGTCCATCTAGCAGGACAGTTCCAGGCACTCTGCCTGCCCCAAGGGCAGTGTTATGTCTTTGTACTAAAAACTACGTGTACAATGTTTACAATTCCTTCCCAATACCTATCACCTGTGTTAGACAGTGAGCTTCTACTCTAAACCAATCTGTGAGTGCCACCATCACAGCAGGAGATGGAGGCCAAGAAGAAGGAGAAAGGCTGGACATGCTCAGATTCCTCCATCTTGCCCCCTGAACCCCCATTCTAAAAACCCCAAAAATCTATTTGTCACCCCGTGATAACTTCACTGTCATTCTACTTAAACTGTTGTGGCTTGCTGATCTTCATACAAGGTTGGTAATTTGCTCCACAGGTCACAATCAAACCCACCCAGGCAGTCTGGGCTCTGTGCCAGGGTCTCTGAGCCCCCTGGCAGGGTCTGGGCTGCTCAGGACAGCCAGAGGGATGTCCTGGGTCCTGACAGGTCCAACCTGGCCTTGGACACTTCCAGGGATGGGGCAGCCACGGCTTTTCTGGGAATTCCATCCCTCCACCCTCACAGGGAAGGATTTCTAACCCCTAATTCCCATTTTTCATGGCATGGGGATCCTCTCCTGTCCCCCCAAGGAATGAGGAGGCATCCACCCCGGCCTCCTCTGCTGATACACAGAATTCAGTGTTTTTCCAGACGTTTCCCAGTCCTGCTGTTCCCCTGGAGCCGTGGAGGCTCGGGAAGCAGCAGCCAAGGACGCCAGGGCCAGGCCAGCGCTGCTGCAATTACTCACTCACCATGCCGGGAGTGCCTGGAAATCTCATTCCCGGGAATGGGGGGCGGGAGCGGCCGCCCGGCCCGGCCCCAGCTCTCAGCCAAACTCGATTTGCTGCGTTCCCTGGCCGGGAGTGCGTGAGGAGGGAGCCGGCCCCGCCGCCGGCG
>NW_005054673.1:33277-34795 GCF_000277835.1 Geospiza fortis | reverse complement strand
GGAACAATTCCCTGTGCCCTTCATCCCATGGGAACAGTTCCCATTGTCACCATCCCTGTGCCCTCCATCCCATGGGAACAATTCCTTGTGCCTTTCATCTGATGGGAACAATTCCCTTCATCTCCACCCATCTCCATCCCATCTCCATCCCATCTCCATCCCAGGGGAACAATTCCCTTTGTCACTATCCCTGTGCCCTTCATCCAACTGGAACAATTCCTGTGCCTTCATTTGATGGGAACAATTCCCTGTGCCCTTCAACCCTTTGTCACCATCCCTGTGCCCTTTATCTGGTGGGAACCATTCCCTTTGTCACCATCCTTGTGCCCTCATCCGATGGGAACAATTCCCTTTGTCACCCTTCCCTTCATCGATGGGAACAATTCCCTGTGCCCTCATCCAATGGGAATGATTCCCTTATCTGATGGAAACAATTCCCTTTGTCACCATCCCTGTGCCCTCCATCCAATGGGAACAATTCCTTCTTCTTTGCCTCCATTCTCATTCATTCCACCCGATGGAACAATTCCCTTTGCCTCCATCCCTGCTGCCTCCATTTCAGGGGAAGCATTCCCTCTCCTTTTCCCCATCCTTGTTTTCTCCATCCAACGGGAACAATTCCCTTTGTCACCATCCCTGTTCCCTCCATCCCATGGGAACAATTCCCTCTCTTTTCCCCCCTCCATCCCAGGGGAACACTCTGGTCCCCCACGGAAGATCCCAGCCCATCCCAGCAGTGTCCCGATCCCAAATCCCTGCCATTCTGGCACTGCCCCTCCCGGTGATCCCGACACCTCCCGGTGATCCCTCCCAGTGATCTCTCCCGGTGATCCCGGTCCATCCCGGTGATCCCTGCCCATTCCAGTGATCCCGGCCCCTCCCAGTGATCCCGGCCCCTCCCAATGATCCCTCCTGGTGATTCCAGCCCCTCTCGGTGATCCCTGCCCTTCCCGGTAATCCCTCCCGGTGATCCCTGTCCCTCCCAGTGATCCCTCCCAGTGATCCCTCCCGGTGATCCCGGTCCATCCCGGTGATCCCTGCCCATTCCAGTGATCCCAGCCCCTCCTGGTGATCCCTTCCTGGTGATCCCGGCCCCTCCCAATGATCCCTCCCAGTGATCCCTGTCCTTCCCGGTGATCCCTCCCAGTGATCCCTCCCAGTGATCTCGGCCCCTCCCGGTGATTCCTCCCGGTAATCCCATCCCGGTGATCCCTGTCCCTCCCGGTGATCCCAGCCCTTCCCAGTGATCTCTCCCGGTGATCCTGGCCCTCCCAATGATCCCTCCCGGTGATCCCTCCGGTTCCCGGTGATCCCTGCCGTTTCCAGCGATCCCGGCCCCTCCCGGTGATCCCGGCCCCGCTCGCACACCGGGGCACAGCGCGGATGGGCAGGAATCTGTTCCTTGGCACAGAAAATTCCCGAGCGTTTCCCTCCCGGCGCCGGCGTCTGGCTCAGGTGCCGAGGGCTGGCACGGAAATGTCAGCAGCGATTCGGGGCCGCCGAGGCTGACGGCCGAGA
>NW_005054673.1:29649-33204 GCF_000277835.1 Geospiza fortis | reverse complement strand
CGCCACCAGCGTGGTGGCTCCGCCCCGTGCAGGGCACGGAGAGCTCCAAAAATTCACTGAGAGCAGGGGCTGGCTGCAGCATCCATGGTGGCGCTGGGATGCCACCAGCGTGGTGGCTCTGCCATGTGCAGGTCACCTCAAACTCCCAAAAATTCGGTGACAGGAGGAGGTGGCCACAGCATCCATGGTGGCACTGGGTGTGTCCCCTCCCAGGGCCACCTTGCCTCGGGAAAGGCTCCAATGGAGCTGGGATGGGATCCCGGCCTCGGGAATGCTCAGGGAGGAGGTGCCAACCCGAGGTGAGACATCGGGGGCGCACAGGGGACAGATCCTGGGAAAACATCGCAGGAGGTGCCACACGAGAGATGCCACTCAGGAGGTGCCACTCAGGAGATGCCATTTAGGAAATGCCATTTAGGAAATGCCACTCGGGAGGTGCCACTCGAGAGGTGCCACTCAGGAGATGCCACTCGGGAGATGCCACAGCCACTCCTGGCTCTGCTGGCACCGCTCAGCCCCGGGGGCCTTGGCAAGGTCCCCAAATCCCTTCGGCTCTCTGGGCTGGCTCAGCCCTGCAGCCCTGCCTGCTGTGTCAGCAGGGATATTTATTTATTTATAGCTGCAGGAGCGGCCTGGCCGCCATCTGATCCCGACCTGGCACTCCGGGCTCCTCCACCTCGGCTGCTTTTCCTCCCCGGGCAGCTCCGTGATCCTGTTCCCAGGGCTGGAGCGGCTCTGGAGAGGGAATCCCTCGGGAATGTCTCGGGAACACCGCGGGAGGATGAGCAGGGCAGGGATGGGGTCGGGGCTCTCCAGTTGGGATTTGCTGCTTTCCTTTTCCAGCTTAATGAGGTGCTGGGGAAGATGGAACAGGAAGGCCTTATAAATGTGATTGCCTGGCAAAAGATTTTGAGAATATGGAAACTATAAGTGAGATTGAAATGAAAGCAAGCTTTGAGATCCCTCAGTTACTGAACAACTGGAAAACAATGGTGTGGCTGGCTGAAGGTGATCCCCTTTTGATGGAACAACACCCTCTGCTTGCAGACAGCTCCAAGGGTCAGAGCAGACCCTACAGCTTGGCAGAAGGGCCCAAAGAGGAGTTTTTAGGGTTTAAAATGTAACACAGGATGGTAATGTAATGATTCTTATAGGCTGTATGGAAATGCTGTAGGATTTGTGTCTTGTACTAGATTGGTTAGTGAGAATGAGAATATTCAACACAGAAGAAGATTTATTGTATTGGAATGGGAACCTCGGTCTCTTGCCCCTCTTAGCTCTTGCCTCTTACCCCTCTTACTCTCTTACTCTCTTACCCCTTTTACTCTCTCACCCTCTCATCCTCTCTCCCCCTCTCCTCTCTCAGCCTGCTCTGAGCTGTGCCTGGCAGCTCCCAGCAGGGCCCTGCACTTGGCCCTTTGCAATAAACCCCAAATTCCACCACCTGGCTGCAGAGATCTCTCGTCTCCGTCCATCCTCACCATGCTACCCCCCAATGCTCCCACAATTTGGGATTTTTTTGGCGCTGGCAGTCAGGAGGGAGCTGGGGGGGCTCAGCAGCTCCACCAACCCCGCACGACCCCGTCCCCAATTAAAACAGGGCCAGCACGGGTTGGGTCATGGGGAAAATGGGATTTAATGATGCTGATCCCATCCCCAGCGCGAGCGCAGGGTGGGGCTGCTCCATCCTCTTCCTCAGGGAGGAAATTCCTGTGGCTGGGGGGATTTTCCTGCCCCTTGGGCTGTTCCCAAAGGAGGGGAATCCATGGGGAAAATCACGAGCGCGGGGATGCTCCAAGAGCCCGAGGGATCCACCCACATCTCCATCCCCATCCCAAATCCTGCCCCATTCCCGTCTCCATCTGAGGCACAGAGCAGGGATTCCCTGCTGGAGAAACCTTGGAAAATTCCTTCCTTTCCACATCCTCAGGGTGGGGAAAATCACATTTTCCTGCCAATGTCCTGAGGAACATTCCAGGAGGGCAGGATGAGAATAAAGCCAAACCCGTCTTTTCCAGGAAACCTTTTCCAAAGGAAAATTTGGGGGTTGATTTATAAGTAAAAAAAAAAAAACCCAAAATTTAAATAAGGGTGGCAAATTCCCTGCTGCCTGTGGATCCCAGGATGAAAATTCCATTGGAATCGGAATCCAGGCACGGCCCTGCTGCCCTCACCCCCTCAGCAGCCCAGGGGGAGCGGGGTGGGATTGATTAGAAAAGCCAGAGCAGCTTAATTGAGCTTCCCGAGGCTGCTGCCGGCACAAATTGGATGTGCCCGGCTCCGAATCCACCGATCCCGGCTCCTCCTGCGCATTAGGAAGCTTCATTTAGGCAGCTGCCAATTAACTCTGGGCCTCTCATTAGCGCCCTGGCGTTGATTGGCCTGCGGGGCTCCCCCTGGAGCCGCGGGAATGAGCCTGGGATGGATTTGGGTCCTGCAGCTCCGAGCTGTGTCCAGCGGCTTGGGATGGGCAGGGCCGGAGTCTCCTCTCTCCGTTCTCGTGGGGTCGGGGAATCCTTCAGATCCAACCACTCATCCCTGATCTCTTCCTTCCTTCCTTCCTTCCTTCCTTCCTTCCTTCCTTCCTTCCTTCCTTCCTTCCTTCCTTCCTTCCTTTATCCATCCATCCATCCATCCATCCATCCATCCATCCATCCATCCATCCATCCATCCATCCATCCATCCATCCATCCCACCCCAAGATGGGATCCCCTTCCCTTTAATCCCTCTTTGGGATCAAAGCTGGAATTTCAATCCCAATCCCGTTTTTCCTGGAATGGATGAATTGGAACCCTTGGAGCCTCCTGGGGCTGGCATCTCCCTGGGACAGGCCCCGGGGGTGTCCCCAGTGTCCCCAGTGTCCTCATGCCAAATGTGGATCAAAATATTCCCATGAAATTTGGGAGTTGTCTTGCTGGTTACTCCAGCAAGTGTCCCCAGCGTCCCCGGCATCCCTGATGTCCCCGGTGTCCCCATTGTCCTCAATATCCCCGGTGTCCCCAGTGTCCCTGGCATCCCTGATGTTCCCAGTGTCCCCATTGTCCCCATTGTCCCCCAATCCATGGATTCCCCTCCCCAGGGATGCAGGGATTGCTGGTTTTTCAGGAGGCAGGAATTGCTGTTTTGTGATGCTGGAATTTTTGTGGTTTTGGGGTGCAGGAATTGCTGGTTTGGGATGCTGGAATTGCTCTTTTTTGGGGGGGATGCTGGAATTGCAGTTTTGGGATGCAGAAATTGCAGTTTTGGTATGCTGGAATTGCTGGTTTGGGGTGCAGGAATTGCAGGAATTGCAGGAATTGCATCCCAAAACAGCAATTCCTGCACCCTAAAACAGGAATTCCAGCGCCCCAAACCAGCAATTCCAGCATCCTGAAACAGGAATTCCAGCGCCCCAAACCAGGAATTCCTGCATCCCAGAACAGGAATTTCAGCATCCCAGGAGGGACGGGGAGGGAAGAGGGAGCGGGCAGAGGAGGCAAGGAGGAGCCGATTGCACCTCCCTCCCTGCCCGGCACGTTCCTGCCGGATTTCGGGAGGCGGGGTTGGGGGTTTGGG
>NW_005054673.1:29061-29433 GCF_000277835.1 Geospiza fortis | reverse complement strand
GGGGGGGGGTGGTGGGGGTTTCCGCCAGCCGCTGGAAGGAGCAGATTGAAGGGGCTGAGCCATGGGTGCGGGGAAAAGGGGATTTGGGATCTGGAAGGGAGCGGGAAGGGCGGGCACCGCCTCCATCCCGCTTCTCCCTCCCATTGAGCCCGGGAGAGGAAGGGGAGCGGCCGCTCCTCCTCCTCCTGGTGGCCCAGGCTTTGTCCTCACTCTCCATTTCCCCATCCCAGCCCATCCCGGTTTCTCTCCCGGCTGCGATTATTGCCCGTGATTTCCATTTAATGATAAGGCAGGGGCTGGGAGCTGGGAGGAGATGTCACAGCGGCGGCGGAGCAGCGACAGGAGGGACAAAGGGGACACAGGGGAGGGGTG
>NW_005054673.1:27987-28768 GCF_000277835.1 Geospiza fortis | reverse complement strand
CAGAGAGCCGAGCCACAAACCTTTGTTATCATTCTTTCTTTTTCTATTCTTAGCCAGCCTTCTGATGAAATCCTTCCTTCTATTCTTTTAGTATAGTTTTAATGTAATATATCTCATAAAATAATAAATCAAGCCTTCTGAAACACGGAGTCAGATCCTCGTCTCTTCCCTCAACCTGAGACCCCTGTGAGCATGGCCGCAGTGCCACATCCCCCCATCTACCAGCGAGGCAGGGCTCATCATTAATGATTTATCCCTAATTAGGCTGTCCTGGCCAGCGCCAGCATCCCGTGGCATCCTCGGCTCCGGGGTGTCTGGGGACGAGCGTGGCTGGCAGGGATTCCCTCCTCTCGCTCAGGTACCGAGCGGGGTTGGCGAGGATGGGGCTGGCAGGGATTCCCTCCTCTCGCTCAGGTACCGTGGGAACGATTCCACAGCTCGGGTTTCACGGGTTTGTTCGGCTCAATGGGCTCCCGATCCCAAAATGTTGCCCTGCAACACACGGAGCCACTAAAACGGGGATTGGGGAAGCGCAAACCCCAGGGAAGGCTCTGCACCCCCAAAAAACTCCTCAGAGGGAGCTGAGTACCCCTGAAATGGAGCAAACCTCCCAGAACGCGGGCTGGGAGCTCCGGGGGAAGGCTCAGACCCAAAATGTCGGGAAATAAGAGGGAAAAGCCCCCAAGTGTTGCCTGTGAGCCCCCCAGGCCTGGCAGGAGCCGGCAGAGGCGCGGTTTGTCTGCAGTCACTAACGAGGGCTCTGATTAATTGCAGATTAATG
>NW_005054673.1:18340-27632 GCF_000277835.1 Geospiza fortis | reverse complement strand
TGGGATGGGATGGGATGGGATGGGATGGGATGGGATGGGAGCAATTCCACAGATCCCCATCCAGGATGGGATGGACCAAGAACAATTCCAGAGGTTCCCATCCAGGATGGGATGGACTGGGAACATCCCAGTTCCCAGCTTGGGATTCCATGGGGTCCCATCTGGGATGGATAGGATGGGATGGGATGGGATGGGATGGGATGGGATGGGATGGGATGGGAGGAATTCCACAGGTTCCCATCCAGGCTGGGATGGACCGGGAGTGATTCCACAGATCCCCATCCAATATGGGATGGACCAGGAACATCCCAGCCCCCAGCCTGGCATCCCACAGAAAACCGGATTTTGTGGGGTTCCTTTCACCCCTCTGAGGCTCTGGTGATCCTTTAACCCTTTCCAACCCTGCTACCTTTCTTCCTCTCCTATTGGAACCACTCTGACTCTCCAGTGGATTTTTGGGGGGCTCCTTTCACCCCTCCAAGGCTCCGGCCATCCTTTAACCCCTTCCAACCCTGCGCCACCTCCCTCTCACCCCATCCTCCCCCTGTGCCCTCCCACCCAGCCCCAAATCCCCAAACCCTCCGGAAAAACCCCGGATGGTTTTTCCCCACAATCCATGGATTCTCCTCCCCGGGGATGCAGGATTTGCTGGTTTCTTCAGGAGGCAGGAATTCCTGTTTTGGGATGCTGGAATTTTTGTGGTTTCGGGATGCTGGAATTCCTGCTTTGGGATGCAGGAATTGCTGTTTGGGGATGCAGGAATTCCTGCTTTGGGATGCAGGAATTGCTGTTTGGGATGCAGGAATTGCAGTTTCGGGACGCAGGAATTGCAGTTTCGGGATGCAGGAATTGCAGTTCGGGACGCAGGAATTGCAGTTTCGGGACGCAGTAATTGCAGTTTCGGGACGCAGGAATTGCAGTTTCAGGATGCAGGAATTGCAGTTTCAGGATGCAGGAATTGCTGTTTGGGATGCAGGAATTCCTGCTTTGGGACGCAGGAATTGCAGTTTCGGGACGCAGGAATTGCAGTTTGGGATGCAGGAATTGCAGTTTCAGGATGCAGGAATTGCTGTTTGGGACGCAGGAATTCCTGCTTTGGGACGCAGGAATTGCAGTTCGGGATGAAGGAATTGCAGTTCGGGACGCAGGAATTGCTGTTCAGGATGCAGGAATTCCCGTTTCAGGATGCAGGAATTGCAGTTCGGGATGAAGGAATTGCAGTTCGGGACGCAGGAATTGCTGTTCAGGATGCAGGAATTCCCGTTTCAGGATGCAGGAATTGCAGTTCGGGATGAAGGAATTGCAGTTTCGGGATGCGGGAATTGCTGTTCAGGATGCAGGAATTCCCGTTTCAGGATGCAGGAATTGCAGTTTCGGGGTGCAGGAATTGCAGTTTGGGACGCAGGAATTGCAGTTTCAGGATGCAGGAATTGCAGTTTGGGATGCAGGAATTGCAGTTTCAGGATGCAGGAATTGCAGTTTGGGATGCAGGAATTGCAGTTTCAGGATGCAGGAATTGCAGTTCGGGATGAAGGAATTGCAGTTTCGGGATGCAGGAATTGCTGTTCAGGATGCAGGAATTCCCGTTTCAGCGCCGATCGGTGTCAGCGCCCTAATCGCGGGCGACAGCCGCGCTCTGCGGCTGCTCGGGGACGATAATATTCATGTCAGGAAGCATCAAGCGCGGGATGCGCCGTTCAAAGGGGGGATTACGCTCCTCGGCGGCGAAAAGGAAACAGCGCTAATCTTGCCTGCCGCATCCCGCGCCTGCCGGGGGCAGCTCCGGGCGCGGGGGTGGAGGGAGAGCGGGGTGTGTGTGTGTGTGTGTGCAGGGCGCTGCCGTGCGTGCTGGGAGCGGGTTTATCTGCCCCAGACCCCATCCTCACGGT
Organism: Geospiza fortis; assembly: GCF_000277835.1. Classification (NCBI taxonomy): domain Eukaryota; kingdom Metazoa; phylum Chordata; class Aves; order Passeriformes; family Thraupidae; genus Geospiza; species Geospiza fortis. The sequence goes on along the minus strand of NW_005054673.1, from coordinate 25,743 downwards.
GGGAGCACCTTTATCCTGCTCCAGACCCCATCCCTGTGGTGGGAACACCCTAATCCTGCTCCTGATCCCATCCTTGTGATGTAAACACGTTTATCCTGCTCCTGACCCCATCCTCACGGTGGGAGCACGTTTATCCAGCTCCAGAACACATCCCTGTGGTGGGAACACCCTAATCCAGCTCCAGACCCCATCCTTGTGGTGTGAGTACGTTTATCCTGCTCCAGACCCCGCCCCAGCTCCCGTGCCACCCCATTCCTACATCCCATATCCCATCCTCATGGTATGAGCACCCTAATCCCATTCCAAACCCCATGCCCATGATGTGAACACCCTAATCCTGCTCCAGACCCCATCCCTGTGGTGGGAACACCCCAATCCCATTCCAAACCCCATGCCCATAATGTGAACACGTTTATCCAGCTCCAGACCCCGTCCCTGTGGTGGGAACACCCTAATCCCGCTCCAGACCCCATTCCCGTCTCATTCTCCCCCATTCCTCAATCCTGCATCCCCTGTCCGGGGTGTGAACAGCCTAATCCCGCTCTAAACCCCATCCCTGGCTCATTTTCCCCCATTCCTGGATGCCACAACCCCTCCCTTCATCCCGCCCTCTGATCTTTGCTCACAAAATCCTGGAATTCCCAATCCTGGCCCTCTGAGCTTTGCTCACAAAATCCTGGAATTCCCAATCCCTTCATGCTCCTGTTGGATGCAGGGGGACAGGGAATGCTGTGGGATTGTTGGGATGACAGCAGAGAGGGAAAATGGAGCCATAACAGAGCAGAGCCCCTGGAGGGGGATTTGGGATCGATAATCCCAAATTATCCACGAGGAAGAGAGCAAGGAGCCTGGAGAGGGGGCTCAGGGCAGGAGGAGGGGCTGGGCCTGGCCCTGATGGGGCTTTGGGGACAGGAAAGCACTGAGGGCTGCAATAATGGGATAAAGGTTAAAGTGTAATGAGGGAGCGCTGCACTCTCCAGGAAAAATGGGAATCAGCCCCTCGGGAATGGGCCTGGAAGGGGAAAAGCAGCAGGGATGGGAATATTGGGGCAGCTCTGCTGGTTCCTGCAGGACCAGATCCCATTGCAGGCTCTCCTCATCCCCACAGAGATCCAGGGGCTCCATCCAAGGGGTGCCCAAACCTCGGGCACGGCTGGGATGGAGGGGGGTCCCTGCCCAAGGGATTTCAGGTCCATGCTGAGATTCCTTGATTCTATTCCCCGTTTTCCCCTGGGGCTGCGTGCCCAGGCGCGGGGTGAGGATGCTGAGCACACAAATCCCCTCGGCACGGGGCCAGGAGAGCCGGGCTAATTGGAAACAGACTCTGGGAGTCTGGGGTGTCCATGAGGCTGGAATGATGGAAAAGTGGAGCTGTGGGTCGCTGCTGGAGTTTGTAACTCGATTACTGCGGGTGCTGTTGCACAGGCTCATCCCCACAGCCCGCAGCTGCTGTGCCAGGATCAACCCAGGGCTGCCCTTCCCTCCCTGCCAGGTTCCTCCATTTCCAAGGGGATCAGCATTCCCTGAGCTGCTCAGCCCATTCCCGTCCCTGTCCCTTCCTGCCCTGCCAGACTGCTCCATCCGGGTCCCATTTCCAACGGGATCAGCATTCCCTGAGCTGCTCAGCCCATTCCCGTCCCTGTCCCTTCCTGCCCTGCCAGACTGCTCCATCCGGGTCCCATTTCCAACGGGATCAGCATTCCCTGAGCTGCTCAGCCCATTCCCGTCCCTGTCCCTTCCTGCCCTGCCAGACTGCTCCATCCGGGTCCCATTTCCAACGGGATCAGCATTCCCTGAGCTGCTCACCCCTCTCCCCTCCCGGGCACTCCCCATCCCCAGCAAAGGGCACTCCGCGTCTCAGCTCCCGTTTTCCCTGGGTTTCACCTCCCCGGAGCCGGAGGGCGGCGGGAGCTGGGGGAGAGCCCGGCAGGTCGGGAGCTGCGGCTGCACTCCATAAATCCCGCGGAGACGATGGATTTGCTTCATCTCCATTATTGCTTCCTCCTGCAGAAACGCTCGGCAGCGCCGGGGCCGTGAATCATCTCCCGGCTGGGTCAGCAGCATCGGGAGCTGCTCCATGGACCGGCCTCTCCCTTCCCCCCCTCCCCGGGGCTCAGGAAATCTGGGATGGGCGGGTTTGGAGCCCCACACCTCGGGAATTGGGTGCGGTGAGCGGGAAAAAATATCAGATCCTTCAGGCTCCTCCCGGGATGGCCCTGGCAGGGTTGGGAGCCCAGGAGATCCAAGGAAAAGGCTCCATCTCGAGGCTTCTGCTCCTCCAATGCCCGATATTTCTGATATTTCTCCGGGGCTGTGCTCAGCTGCTCCTCTCCCCATTTTACCTCCGGTGTTTATTTCATGGGGCCGCAGCCCCGGCGGGGCGAGGTTTGCCCGGCCTGAATCCGGGCTGAGGGGCAGGAGGGAGCTGGAGCTGCACTGTCCCACCCCTGGATCTGCCCTTGTGGATCTCTGCCCCTTCCCACCCCACCCCACTCCATAAATCTGCCCCATCCCACCCCTGGATCTGACCCATCGTAAATCTGCCTCTTCCCACCCCTGGATCTGCCCCATCCCACCCCTGGATCTGCCCCATTGTGGATCTGCCCCTTCTCACCCTGCGGATCTGCCCCATCCCACCCCACAAATCTGCCCCATCCTGGATCTGCCCCATCCAACCCCACGGATCTGCCCCATCCCCCTCATGGATCTGCCCCATCCTGCCCCATGTGTAAGACAACACCTGTGGATCTGCCCCATCCCACCCCTGGATCTGCCCCTTCCCACCAGACCCGCAAAAATTCCCATTTTAATTAAAAACGGGGAATTAAACCCAAGCGCTGCCCGGGGGACCCAACGGCTCCGTCAGCGGGCTCAGCTCAGGGCTGGCATTCAGACCCCTGAATTTTCTTTCCCTGGCACGGAGCAGCTCCTTCCTCCTCCTCCTCCTCCTCCTCCCGCCCTCCCAGCACCACCCAGCGCTCCCATCCCACCCTGGATCTTCCAGGACCTTCCCAGGGCTCTGGATGCTCCACGCTGGGAATCTTCCAGCCCAAGCCCTCATTAAGCGCCCTGTCTGTCCCCGCTGGAATAATTAATTATTCCTATTTTTAACGAGCGCTCGCCCCTGCCCTTGACAGAGCCCGGCTGCTCCCGCGGCCGCGCACTCGGAGTTATTTTTACTCCTCTTCCCTGGAGAGGTTTCGCTCCCGATTCCAGCCCTGGGATTTAAAGGGACGGGGACGGTGCTGCCGCCGCATTCCCGGAGCTCCAGGGAGAGGAAAAAGCTCCGAGATTCCCTAAAATTCGGGATTTGGGGTGTGGCAGGAGGATGTGGGGTTGTTAAGCCCGACATCCCGGGTTCATCCTGTGGAGCCCCCCCAAGGGATTCGTTCCATCCATTGCTGTCACTAAAAGGTGGAGAAAAGGGGGCTGCAGGGAAATCTGGGCAAAATTCCCAAGGAAAAGGGTCCTGCTGGAATTGGGGATGGAGACGACCAAAGGAAAGTCCAGGCTGGGATCAGAGTGGGAATTTGGATCCAGAATGAGCAGGGATCAGGGATGCTCTGGGCTGGGATTAATCTGGGAATTGCTCCCAGCATGAGCAGGGATCAGGGATGCTCTGGGCTGGGATCAGGCTGGGATTAATCTGGGAATTGGTCCGAGAACAAGCAGGGATCAGGAATTCTCTGGGCTGGGAACAGGGATTCTCCAGGCTGGGATCAGACTGGGAATTTGGTCCAAGAATGAGCAGGGGTGGGCAGGGATGCTCTGGGCTGGGATCAGACTGGGAATTGCTCCCAGAATGAGCAGGGATCAGGAATTCTCTGGGCTGGGAACAGGGATGCTCCAGGCTGGGATCAGGCTGGGATTAATCTGAGAATTGCTCCCAGAATGAGCAGGGATCAGGAATTCTCTAGGCTGGGATCAGACTGGGATCAGGGATGCTCTGGGCTGGGATCAGGCTGGGATTAGTCTGGGAATTGCTCCTAGAACGAGCAGGGATCAGGGGTGCTCCGGGCTGGGATTAATCTGGAATTAATCTGGGAATTGCTCCTGGAACAAGCAGGGATCAGGGACTCTCCAGGTTGGGATCAGACTGGGAATTTGGTCCCAGAACGAGCAGGGATCAGGGATGTTCTGGGCTCAGATCAGGCTGGGATCAGAGTGGGATCAGGATGGGATCAGGGCTGCTCTGGGCTGGGATCAGGCAGGGATGAATCTGGGAACTCTGTGGGATGGCAGGAGCCATTCCCAAGGCAGGCTGAGCCATCTGGCCGGGCTGGGCCCTTGTGCCACGGCACGGGCGTTGTTAACGCGCAGCATATGCTCGCCTGGAAATTAATAACAATGCTCAGCTCTCGCCAGCTGCCGGTGATTGGCTCCCCCTCCACCGGGAGAGGTGGAAATTCTGAAATTCCGCCGCTTGCCGGCTCCGAGGAGATCCTGGGAAAGACAAGTCCGGCTCTGGGATGGGCACAGCCGGGCACAGGGATGGGCACAGCCGGGCACAGCGATGCCCTCGGGGCACGGAGGGAGCGGATCCCGCCGGCTGCCGGTGATTGGCTCCCCCTCCACCGGGAGAGGTGGAAATTCTGAAATTCCGCCGCTTGCCGGCTCCGAGGAGATCCTGGGAAAGACAAGTCCGGCTCTGGGATGGGCACAGCCGGGCACAGGGATGGGCACAGCCGGGCACAGCGATGCCCTCGGGGCACGGAGGGAGCGGATCCCTCCCGGAGCACACCTGGGTGGGAAGTGCAGCAGCCCTGGAATGCTCTGGGCAGGGGAGGAGATGTTCAATCCCAGCTCATTCCATGGTCCCAGATTATCCCAGCCAGGGCACTTCCAGGCACGGAGCAGCCACGGCTCCTCTGGGAATTCTCTGGGAATTCTCCCAGGCAGGAATCCCTTCCCAAAATCCCATCTAACCCTCTGGCAGGGGGAACCCATTCCCCGTGTCCAGCAAATCCTGGTGTCCAGGGCTGCTCCTGCAGCACCCACAGAGGGGTGGGAAAACAAAACCCTGGGATGGTTTGGGTTGGGAGGATCAGCCAGACCCAACTCTGACTGTTCCCACCCTTCCCAGATTATCCCAACCTGGCTGTGGACAGGGACAGGGACAGGGACAGAGGGTTGGGAAAATAAAATCCAGAAACAGTTTGGGATGGAGGGACCCTAAATCCCACCCAGTGGGCACCTCCAGGGACAGAGGGATGGGAAAATAAAACCCAGGAATAATTTGGGATGGAAGGAGCTGAAATCCCACCCAGTGCCACCCCTGGCATGGCAGGGACACCTCCACTGTCCCAGGGGCTCCAGCCTGGCCTGGGACACCTCTCTGGGCCTCTCCACGCTGCAGAATTCCCGGCGGTGCCGAGGCTGGGATTGTGAATTTTATCTCTGCAGCCTCAGCCTGGCCAGGTGGGTGGTGGGATATTTTTATTTCCTGACAAAATCCGCCCGCAGAGCGGCTCTGGGAAGCGCATGGAGCATTATTTTGGTCCAAACACGGCGGATTGAGGCAAAGGAACACATGGAACATTCACTTCCATGGAGACCTGGGAGAGAGGAAGGCTTGGAAAAATCCCAGGGTTCCACGCTGGCTTTTAAACACTGGGGGAGCAGGGAGGGGCAGGCAGGGCCGGGAATTCGGGATATGGATCCATCCTCTCCTCATCATCAGGGTCTGCATGATCCTCTTAATGGGTTTCCCATCATTAATTAATGATTGGGGCGTTGGATCCAAAGAGCTGCAGTGTTTTCCCAGGCTCCAGACAGGGAGTTGTCACCTCCATCCAATATTCCCTGCTGGAATTCGACAAGAAGGGATTTGGGGGTGGGGTGGGGACGCTCCTCCTGCTCCCATGGACCCCCGGCCCAGCGCGGCTGCAGAAATCCACACAAAACACAGATCCGGCAGCAAAATCCCATAAAACCAGCGATTCCCTGGATCAGAACCAGCTGGAAATTGCCTTTCCAGAAGCTTTTCCACACCCTTGGAACGAGCCCTTCGTGTCCTCAGCAGTGAGTCCGGCTGCTCCTTTGATCCAGGTTTTCCCTTCTCCTCTCCCGTCCCATGGGATCTCACGCCGGGGTCTCATCCGTGCCCCCCTCAATCTCACAGATCCCAAATTTCCCCTCCATCCCCGCATCCCCCGGCAGGGAGTTTGGTGCTGTGGGATTTGGGATCTGCCCTTTGCAGCAGCAGATCCCCCAAAAAAGCCATAATTGTAAATATTCCCAGGTGTTTATATGGGCGGGAAGGGGAGGGAAGACCGGGCTGGGATGAATCTGGGAATTTGGTTCCAGCATGAGCAGAGATCGGGGATTTGCCAGGCTGGGATCAAGCTGGGATCAGAGTGGGAATTTTGTCCTAGCATGAGCAGGGAGCAGGGATTCTCTAGGCTGGGATGAATCTGGGAATTTGGTTCCAGCATGAGCAGGGATCAGGGATGTTCCAGGCTGGAATCCAACTGGGGTCAGGCTGGGATCAAACTGAGAATTTGGGCCCAGAACAAGCAAAGACCAGGGACTCTCCAGGCTTGGATTAATCTGGAAATTGCCCCCAGAACAAGCAGGGATCAGGGATTCTCCAGGCTGGGATCAGAGTGGGAATTTGGTCCCAGAAGGAGCAGGCATCAGAGATGTTCCTGGTTGGGATCAGGCTGGGATTTATCCGGAAATTGCCCCCAGAACAAGCAGGGGTCAAGGATGCTGGGATCAGGTTGGGAATTTGGTTCCAGAACAAGCAGGAACCAGGAATTCTCCAGGCTGATATCAGTCTGGGATCAGGTTGGGATTAATCTGGAAATTGTTCCCAGAACCTGCAGGGATCAGGGATATTCCAGGCTGGAATCAGCCCAGGAATTGCTCCTAGAACAAGCAAGGATCAGGGATTCTCCAGGCTGGGATTAATGCGGGAATTGGTCCCAGAATGAGCAGGGATCAGGGATGTTCCAGGCTGGAATGATCTGGAGAATTCTCTCCTAGAAAGAGCAGGGGTTGAGCATGCTTCAGGCTGGAACAATCCTGGGAATTCCCTCCCAGCACGGGCAGGGACTGAGGATGTTCCAGGCTGGAATGATCCTGGAAAATCCCTCCTGAAAAGAGCAGAGGTGCTCCAGGACGCTCCAGGCTGGAACGATTCTGATAATTCCCTCCTGAAAAGACCAGGGGCAGAGGATGGTCTGGGCTGGAGCGATCCTGGGAATTCACTCCTAGAAGGAACAGGGGGTGAGGATGCTCCGGGCTGGAACCACCCTGGGAATTCCCTCCCAGCAGGGGCAGGGTCAGGGGTGCCCCAGCCCGGCCGAGGTGCCCGGGATCAATGCCCAGCCCCTTCCCCCAGCGGGGATCCATGCCCAGTCCGTGCCCCCGGCCAGGATCGATGCCCAGCCCCTTCCCCC
>NW_005054673.1:11780-18257 GCF_000277835.1 Geospiza fortis | reverse complement strand
ATGCGGGGTGAAGGAAGTACGGCTGCGGACACGCGGCTGCACGGCTGCCTTCCCAGTTGTAGGATATGGTAGAGATAATTCATGCCAATAATGTATAAAATATTGTAAAATCCAAACCGTGTCTTTTGACTACCCTGGGAGCAGTGTCTTGTTCATATACATCCAGTTCCCGGACTTTGTTGAGATGACATCGGGGTTTTTTTAACGTACAAATAGAATTACATCTACCACGATGATCAACACGCCACCCTGATGCACGTGAATGCCGACTTCCCCAAAGTTCTCTGACAACATCGAGGCACCTGGACTGGATCTTTGTCTGCCTCTGCACATGGAAAGCCATGGTTATGCATGTGAAGAGACACAAAGAACATTCGGCCATCTCTGCCTCGGGCAGAATAACCTGTATAAAACCTCGCTGCGGGAGCCGCGAGTGTGAACGGGGACGCTCCGACACTCGGGGATCAGATCCGTGTTCACCCGGCGCCGATGCCGGGCTCGACGCTGAGCTCCGTGGCTGCGGTGGTTTCGACGACCAAACTTCGGTCTCGCAGACAAATTAATAAATCTTTGCTAAATTTTTGATAGTTTTGGCTCACGATTTGATCATTTATAACACCAACAAAGCCCGGCTTCCTGTGGGAACCCAGGACATCCCTCTGCCTGTCCTGAGCAGCCCAGACCCTGCCAGGGGGCTCAGAGACCCTGGCACAGAGCCCAAAACACCTGTGGGTTTGATTATGACCCGTAGAGCGAGTTACCAACCTTGTATGAAGATCAGCAAGCCACGACAGTTTAGGTAGAATAATGGTGAAGTTACAGGGTGGAAAAGTAGATTTTGGGGTTTTTGGTATGGGGGTTCAGGGGGCAAGATGGAGGGAACTGGGTGTGTTCAGCCTTTCTCCTTCTTCTTCTTCTTGGCCTCCATCTCCTGCTGTGATGGTGGCACTTTGGGATTGGTTTAGAGTAGAAGCTCACTGTCTAACAGAGGTGATAGGTATTGGGAAGGAATTGTAAACATTGTACACGTAGTTTTTAGTATAAAAGGAAACAGCACCCTGAGGGTGTCAGTGCGCCTCTGTCTGGCCTGCTGAATGGACCTCGGCAGGACAGGAGAAAATATTTTATACATAAGGAACAATAAACAACCTTGAGACCGAGAAATGAAGAGCTCTGACTCCTCCTTTGACTGCCAGGCTGGGAAAAGAGACTTTTAACATTTCTTGGGGTCACTCTGACAAGCTAAAGATCCCGACACCTTCCTTCCCAACAAAGCTTGGCTTCCTTCCCAACAAAGCCCGGCTTCCTTCCCAACAAAGCTCGGCTTCCTTCCCAACAAAGCCCGGCTTCCTTCCCAACAAAGCCCGGCTTTGTGCACTCCCTGTTGTGATCGCCAATTAATTCTGCAGCAGCCCGGGGCAGGGAAGGGCCTGGCTCCCTCGGGACAGCCACCAACCCAGTTTTTCCCGGCCCTGGAACGCTGGAATTCCCAGGAATGACCAGTCTGGGAATCCTCAAGCTGCCGAGAGGGCAAGGACGAGCAGGATGGATGGATTTGGGAGTTCTCCCTCCCCTCTGCCACCTCCACCTTCTCCTCACTCCCACTGATGCCGCATCCCGAGGAGCTCCAGAGCTCCGGGAAGGAGACAGGCAGAGACAATCCAGACCTTCCCAATTAGACAATTTCTGCTGAATGAAGGGCCCTGCTCCTGCCGGCTCCGGGAACGGCATTTCCATCAATCCCGGCCTGATGAGCTCCTTGTCACTTAGCACCTCTAATGCTCGCCCCTAATGGCATCAGGGGCTCCTCGGCACGGCCCTAATGCAGTTTCCAGCTCCTGCTGGCGCCTGCGATTCGGCCCGAGGGGGAGAGCGAGCGCATCCCTAATCCGAGCAGACACTAATGGGAAAACGAGCTGCGAGGAGCCGCAGGAAAAACGGGAGCGGCATCTCCGGGCCGTGGGGAGCGTCCCCATCCCGCTTCGCAGCAGGTTTGTTCCCTGTTCTCCACATCCTGGAGATCCCCACTTCCCTCTTCCCATGCCCTGACCATCCAAGACTTGCCAGCACAGCTCTCCCTTGGGATCATCCTGGTTTTTTTCCATTCCTGGTCTGTTCCCAATCCAAATTTCCCATCCTCTCCATCCTGAAGATTCCCACTTCCCTCTTCCCATGATCAGATCATCTGAGCCTTTCCCAACCCAGCTTTCCCTTGGGATCATCCCAGTTTTCTCCACTCAGTCTGTTCTCAATCCAATTTTTCCATTCTCTCCATCCTGAAGATCCCTACGTCCCTCTTTCCATGCCCTGACCACCCAAGCCTTTTCCAGAGCAGTTTTCCCTGGGATCATCCCAGTTTTCTCCATTTTTGTTCTGTTCCCAATCCAAATTTCCCATCCTCTCCATCCTGGAGATTCCCCCCTCTCTCTTTCCATGCCCTGACCATCAGAGCCTTGCCAGCACAGCTCTCCCTTGGGATCATCCTGGTTTTTTCCATTCCTGGTCTGCTCCCAATCCAGATTTCCCATCCTCTCCATCCTGGAGATCCCTGCTCCCCTCTTCTTAATACCTGACCATCTGAGCCTTTTCCAGAGCATTTTCCCTTGGGATCATCCCAGTTTTCTCCATTTCTGGTCTGTTCCCCATCCAAATTTCTCCATCTTCCATTTTCTGCATCCTGGAGATCTCCACTTCCCTCTTTCCATGCCCTGACCATCTGAGCCTTTTCCACAGTTCCCTTGGGATCATCCCAGTTTTCTCCACCCCTCGTCTGTTCCCAATCCAGATTTCCCATCCTCTCCATCCTGGAGATCCCCACTTCCCTCTTTCCATGATCAGATCATCCAAGCCTTGCCAGCCCAGCTTTCCCTTGGGATCATCCCAGTTTTCTCCCCAAGAATTTTTACTTTTCCAGGAGTTTTTACCTCTCCAGGAATTTTTACCTTCCCAGGAGTTTTTACCTTCCCAGGACTTTTTATCTTTCCAGTAGTTTTTACTTTTCCAGAAGGGTTTTACCTTTCCAGGGCTTTTTACCTTTCTGGAGTTTTTACCTTCCCAGGATTTTTTTTTTTTTTTTTTTTTTTTTTTTTTTTATTTTTTTTTTTTTTTTTTGCTTTTCCAGGAATTTTTACCTGCCCAGGAATTTTTACCTTTCCGGAAAGTTTTTCCCTTTCCAGGTATTTTTACCTTCCCAGGGCTGCATTCCTGATCCATTCCCCATCCCAGACATATCCTTATCCCCCTTTCCTCGCTCTGCTCCCACCATTTCCCTTGGGATGATCCCATTTTCTGCATCCCTGCCCCAAATTCCCCATCCCAAAGATTCCCAGGCTCCTTTTTCCTCACTCTGCCCCTCCAGGCCTCCCCAGTTTTCCCTTGGGATGCAGCTCCACCCCCGGGAAGAGGCTCAGGAGCCCCTCGGAGCTCGGGAACAAATCCATGTTTTGATTATCCCTGCCCCTAAACGATCCATAATCAGCATAATTCCATCAGGACAATAACTCCCAAATCAGATTAAATCTCTCCATTTGTCTGGAGCTTTGGGCTTTAAGCTCTTCCCTCCCCCTTTTTCCATTGATTTATTTTTTTGTCCCCAGCCCAGCCCCTGGCTGAGCCTTTCCAAGGGTTTTTCCAGCTGGAATTCTCCAGGCCAGGCGCCCTTTTCCACTCGAAACCCCACCCAGGTAGGGGATGCAATTCCAGCACCGAAATTCCCAAAATTTCCCCCAATCCCTGCTAAAAATTGATTGGTGCCATTCCAAACAATCCCTGCTGCAAATCCCACAGGATTGGGAAGTTTGGGAATTGTTTCTTTGTTTTTACAGCTCCATTCCCAGAGATCCCACATTCCTAGGATTGGGAATTTTGGGAAGTGTTTCCTCATTTTTACAGCTCCATTCCCAGAGATCCCACATTCCTTGGCTTCCCATAGGATTAGGAATTTTGGGAAGTGTTTCCTTGTTTTTACTGCTCCATTCCCACATTCCCTGGCTTCCCACAGGACGGGGAAGTTTGGGAATTGTTTCCATGTTCTTACAGCTCCATTCCCAGCAATCCCTCATTCCCTGGCTTCCCATAGGATTGAGAAGTTTGGGAATTGTTTCCATGTTTTTACAGTGTCATTCCCAGCAATCCCTCATTCCCTGGCTTCCCATAAGATTGGGAAATTAACTCCAGGATTGGGAATTTTGGGAAGTGTTTCCTCATTTTTAAAGCCCCATTCCCAGAGATCCCTCCTTCCCTGGCTTCCCACAGGATTGAGAATTTGACTCCAGGAAATCTTTCCATGTTTTTACAGCTCCATTCCCACATTCCCTGGCTTCCCACAGGATTGGGAATTTGGGGAATTGTTTCCATGTTTTCACAGTTCCATTCCCAGCCATCCCGCATTCCCTGGCTTCCCCCGGGATTGGGAAGCAAAGTCTGGGCAGAGTTTCCGTTCCTTTGGTTAAGGAAGGAAAACTGGAAGGAGCAGGGATGCAGCGGGAGGAGGGAGGGTTGTGTTAACACCGATTAATAATGAATAAGCTGCTAATGAGCGTTAATTAATTAATAATAACATGTGCTCCAGCGATCGATTCCCGATGAACAGCCCCGAGCTGCCAGGAGTTCCCAGCTCCAGACAGGGAATTCTCCTGGATTTCCCCAGCTCTGGGGATGGGAACCAGCTTGAAAAATGGGGACGATCCCATTTTTCCAGCCTGGGAATTCTGGATTTCCCTGGCTCTGGAGATGGGAATCAGCCCAAGCATGGATGGGGATGATCCCATTTTTCCAGCTTGGGAATTCTCCTGGATTTTCCCAGCTCTGGAAATGGCAACCAGCTGGGCATGGATGGAGATGATTCCATTTTTCCAGCTTGGGAATTCTCCTGGAATTTACTGTCTCTGGAGATGGGAACCAGCCGGGCATGGACAGGGATGATCCCATTTTTCCAGTTTGGGAATTCTGGATTTCCCTGGCTCTGGAGCCCAGGCATGGATGGGGATGATCCCATTTCTCCAGCTCGGGAATTCTCCTGGATCTCTCCAGCTCTGGAGATGGGAACCAGCCCGGGCTTGGATGGGGATGATCCCATTTTTCCCAAACCCTTCCAGCTCTGCCCTCGCTCCATGATTTTCCTCAATCCCACGTGGAAAATCCTGCTGGAGACTTTTCCCTTTCTTTTGGACCGCTTGTAGGGGTTTTTCCCTGTGTGATCCCACCTGGAGCAGGATCCCACCTGGAGCAGGATCCCACCTGTGCATCCCATTCCCCCCAGTGCATCCAACCTGGGATGCAGCGATGGAGCCAGAGCTTTAATCAGCATCTCTTATCAAAACCACTTAATTTGGCTCATTAATTGGATCCTCAGGATCCAGGAAATGAACTGCAGCACCTGAGCCTCACCTTTGATTGGGAGAGGTTTTAAATAATTCATGGAATGGCCGTGCTTTCCATGGAAAACCTGAGGAACCGGGATCCCGAGGTGGCTCCGGGGTGGGGATGGGGATGGGGGGTCCCAGGGGGGTCCTGGGCACTGAGGGATCCAAGGAAATCCCATGGGAATTGGGGTGGGGCTGCTTAAGGGGCTGAATGGAGAAAGGAGAAAGGAGAAAGGAGAAAGGAGAAAGGAGAAAGGAGAAAGGAGAAAGGAGAAAGGAGAAAGGAGAAAGGAGAAAGGAGAAAGGAGAAAGGAGAAAGGAGAAAGGAGAAAGGAGAAAGGAGAAAGGAGAAAGGAGAAAGGAGAAAGGAGAAAGGAGAAAGGAGAAAGGAGAAAGGAGAAAGGAGAAAGGAGAAAGGAGAAAGGAGAGGAAAAGGACCCCTTGGCTGTGTACTGGTTTGCACTGGGAGGACTGGAGCCAGCCGTGAAAATCTCCATGAAAATAAAGCCCAGATTTCCATCTGGAATTCAGAGGGGTTGGAAAGGGCGTTTATGAAGAGAATTAAAACCAAAAGCGAGGCTGAAACAGTCGGAGTTTGTGGGTTTGTTGAGCAAGGGGGGGAAGAACCTCCGGGCAGGGAAGGACCCGGCGCTGCCGTGGCACTGGGACATACTGGGAGCACTGGGAGCTGCGTGGGGGCACGAGAGGGCGCAGGGGAGGGATCTGCATCCCTGAGGGATTCGGGATGTCCATCCTGGGGATTCGGGATGTCCATCCCTGAGATTTAGGATGTCCATCCTTGGAAGATTTGGGATGTCCATTCTGAGGGATTTGGGATGTTCATCCCTGGAGGATTTGGGATATCCACCCCTGGGGATTCGGAATGTCCGTCTCTGGAATATTTGGGATGTCCATCCTGGGGATTCAGGAAGTCCATCCCAGGGGATTTGGGATGCCCATTCTGGGGATTTGGGATGTCCATCCTGAGCGCCCCAGGCCATTCGCGCTCCAGCCGCCCCTGCAAGTGCATCCCGGGGGGATGAGCGGGGCAGAGCCGCTGCTCGAGCGGCCTTTGGGGTCCCGGGGCTGCGGCTGCCCCGGGCGCGCTGCTCCC
>NW_005054673.1:10070-10932 GCF_000277835.1 Geospiza fortis | reverse complement strand
ACGGCCCCGAGGCCTCCCCAGCGCCGGGGGGCACCACCAGCCTGCCCGCGACCCCTTTGCCCTCCCCTTTGGGCACCTTGGCCTCCGCGGAGGGACACTTGGGCTCCTCGTGGCCCTGTGCCCAGCTGGGCGTCCTGCCGTGGCTCGGGGCTTTGTCTGCAGGGCTCCCCCGGCCCCGCTGGACCTCGATGGCCGCCTCGATGGCCTGGAAGATCTCGTTGCCCTGCCTGGTGTCGAACTCGAAGTTGCCCTCTCCGGACACGCAGCGCCGGCCGGCCTCGAAGGAGAAGGTGACCTGTGGAGGGCATGAGGCAAAGTGGGAATTTTCCAGGGTAGGAATCCATTTTGATTTTGGTGAAATGTACATTTTTGAGTTGAGTCTGTGGTTAGGAAACATTTAGCCTGACTGCAGAACCTGGGCTCAGAGAAACTGCTTCAGTGAGGACAGAGAAAAGGGGGGGAGACAGAGGGTGACAGAGAGAGACAGAAACTGCTGTGAGAGCAAATCAACCTGACCTAGGAATTCTTTCTGATAAAGAAGAACTAGCGGCAAATGTCACGTGAAATTCATAAAAATGAATATGTATGAATCTAATGTGAAATTGTATGCATATGTATTTGAGAGGGGGATAAAAAGGGACCTGAAGTTCCCAGAGGCACGCGTGTCATTTTAAGGGAACGATTCCCACATGCATCCCACATCGCCGTAATAAACACACCGGCTTTACAACTTCCACAAAGTTGTGGAGTTTTGATTATCTCCCCAAAACAGGCAGGGCCAGTGCCCGCGGTGCCCAGGCCACGTGCAGCCCGGCCCTGGTGCCCCACACTGACCTTGTCGCGGCCGAAGCGGCGCAGGGAG
>NW_005054673.1:5179-10045 GCF_000277835.1 Geospiza fortis | reverse complement strand
CTCCGCGCCCGCCCGCAGGATGCAGCGGCCCCGCAGCCGGCAGCGCTGCGACGATGGCGTCGCCCTCACTGTCACCTCAAACGCCTGCTCCAGGCCGCCTGGGGATGGACACGGCGTTGGACACGGGCCCCACCCCGCAGAGTGACCCCCAAACCGGGACAGGTGGCTCCAGGCCAGCTGGGATGGACAGGGTGGACACTGGACATGTGTCCCACCCCACAGAGGGGCTGTGAGTGACCCCCAGGCCGGAGCCCCGGACACAGCTGGTGCTGGGCACATGTGCCACCCCACAGAGTGACCCCCAAACCGGGACAGACAGCTCCAGGCCAGCTGGGATGGACAGGGTGGACACTGGACACTTGTCCCACCCTGGAGAAAGGCTGTGAGTGACCACCAAGCCAGGACAGCCGCTCCAGGCCAGCTGGGATGGACACGGCGTTGGACACGGGTCCCACACCACAGAGGGGCTGGGAGTGACCCCCAGGCCAGAGCCCTGGACACAGCTGGTGCTGGACGTGTGTCCCACCCCGCAGAGTGACCCCCAAACCGGGACAGGTGGCTCCAGGCCAGCTGATTATGGACAGGGTGGACACTGGACACTTGTCCCACCCTGGAGAAAGGCTGTGAGTGACCACCAAGCCAGGACAGCCGCTCCAGGCCAGCTGGGATGGACGCAGCACTGGACACATGTCCCACCCTGCAGAAGGGCTGTGAGTGACCCCCAAGCCAGGACAGCCTGCTCCAGGCCAGCTGGGATGGACGCAGCACTGGACACATGTCCCACCCTGCAGAAGGGCTGTGGGTGACCCCTCCAGCCAGGCCAGCAGTGTCCGGCTGATAAGGGCTGGCCAGGATGACCGCTGCTGATAGCGCAGCCCAGCCGGCCCCACAGACAGGAAGAGGCTTTGGGGGAGGAGATTTCCCCTCCCCACCCCACACAGCGCCAGCCCCGCTCCCACCTTTGCCCCGTGAGCTGTACAGGGAATTTTCCTCCATGGAGAACTCGCCCTCCGCGCTCTCCTTGGCTGCTCCCGGCTCCTCCTGCCTCCAATGGATCCCATCCATCCTGGTGAATCCCATCCATCCCAATGGATCCCATCCATCCCAATGGATCCCATCCATCCTGGTGAATCCCATCCATCCCAATGGATCCCATCCATCCCAATGGATCCCATCCATCCTGGTGAATCCCATCCATCCCAATGGATCCCATCCATCCCAATGGATCCCATCCATCCTGGTGAATCCCATCCATCCCAATGGATCCCATCCATCCCAATGGATCCCATCCATCCTGGTGAATCCCATCCATCCCAATGGATCCCATCCATCCCAGTGGATCCCATCCATCCCTGTGCATCCCATCCAATCCACTGGATCCCATCCATCCCAGTGGATCTCATTCAACTCAGTGGATCCCACCCACCCCAGTGGATCCCACCCATCCTGGCGCATCCCACCCACCCTGGTGGATCCCATCAATCCCGGTGGATCCCATCAATCCTGGTGGATCCCATCCATTCTAGCAGATCCCATCCATCCTGGTGAATCCCACCCATCCCAGTGCATGCCACCCATCCCAGTGGATCCCACTCACCCTGGTGGATCCCATCCATCCCAGGGTACCCCATCCATCCCAGTGCATCCCATCCATCCCGGCAGATCCCATCCATCCCAGGGGATGCCATCCAACTCAGTGGATCCCACCCACCCTGGCAGATCCCATCCACCCTAGTGGATCCCATCCCCTGGGGTTCTATCTTCCATTGGGTTTGACCTTCCATGGGGTTTTTACTTTCCCAAAAGGGTTCAACATTCCCTGGGGTTCTATCTTCCATTGGGTTTGACCTTCCATGGGGTTTTTACTTTCCCAAAAGGGTTCAACATTCCCTGGGGTTCTATCTTCCATTGGGTTTGACCTTCCATGGGGTTTTTACTTTCCCAAAAGGGTTCAACATTCCCTGGGGTTCTATCTTCCATTGGGTTTGACCTTCCATGGGGTTTTTACTTTCCCAAAAGGGTTCAACATTCCCTGGGGTTCTATCTTCCATTGGGTTTGACCTTCCATGGGGTTTTTACTTTCCCAAAAGGGTTCAACATTCCCTGGGGTTCTATCTTCCATTGGGTTTGACCTTCCATGGGGTTTTTACTTTCCCAAAAGGGTTCAACATTCCCTGGGGTTCTATCTTCCATTGGGTTTGACCTTCCATGGGGTTTTTACTTTCCCAAAAGGGTTCAACATTCCCTGGGGTTCTATCTTCCATTGGGTTTGACCTTCCATGGGGTTTTTACTTTCCCAAAAGGGTTCAACATTCCCTGGGGTTCTATCTTCCATTGGGTCCTACATTCCATGGGGTTTTTACTTTCCCAAAAGGGTTCAACATTCCCTGGGGTTCTATCTTCCATTGGGTTTGACCTTCCATGGGGTTTTTACTTTCCCAAAAGGGTTCAACATTCCCTGGGGTTCTATCTTCCATGGGATTTGACCTTCCATGGGGTTCTACCTTTTCTGGGGTTCCACCTTCCCAAAAAGGTTTGACCTTCCCTACGGTTTTTACCTCCCCAGATGTTTTTACCTTCCCAAAAGGGTTCAGCCTTCCGTGGGGTTCGACCTTCCATGGGGTTTTACTTTTTCTGGGGTTCTGCCTTCCCAAAAGGGTTCAACCTTTCCAGAGGTTTTTACCTTCCCAAAAGGGTTCGACCTTCCCTGGGGTTCTACCTCCCATGGGGTTCTGTCTTCCCAAAAGGGTTGGACCTTCACTGGGGTTCTACATTCCATGGGGTTTTTACCTTCCCAAAGGGGTTCTACCTCCCATGGGCTTCTAGCCTCCTAAAAGAGTTCGACCTCCCTGGGGTTCTAAAAGGGTTCTCCCTTCCCAAAAGGGTTCAACCTTCCATAGGATTCTACTTTTCCTGGGGTTCGACCTTTTCTGCGATTCTACCTTCCATGGGGTTCTACCTTTTTTGGGGTTCAACCCTCCCAAAAGGGTTTGACCTTCCCTGGGGTTCTGCCTTCCCTGGAGTTTTTACCTTCCCAAAAGGATTCGACCTTCCCTGGGGTTCTACCTTCCCAAAAGGGTTTGACCTTCCCAGGGGTTTTTACCTTCCTAAAAGGGTTCAACCTTCCATGGGGTTCAACCTTCCCTGGGGTTTTTACTTTCCCAGAAGTTTTTACTTTTCCCAGCATTTTAACCTCTCCAGGAGTTTTTACCGTTCCAGGAGTTTTTACCTTTCCAAGAACTTTTACCTTCCCAGGAATTTTTACTTTCCCAGGGGTTTTTACCTCTCCAGGAATTCTTATCCTTCCAAGACTTTTTATCTTTCCAGGAGTTTTTACCTTTCCAGGAGTTTTTACCTTTCCAGAAGGGTTTACCTTCCCAGGAATTTTTACTTTCCCAGGGGTTTTTACCTCTCCAGGAATTCTTATCCTTCCAAGACTTTTTATCTTTCCAGGAGTTTTTACCTTTCCAGGAGTTTTTACCTTTCCAAGAACTTTTACCTTCCCAGGAATTTTTACTTTCCCAGGGGTTTTTACCTCTCCAGGAATTCTTATCCTTCCAAGACTTTTTATCTTTCCAGGAGTTTTTACCTTTCCAGGAGTTTTTACCTTTCCAAGAACTTTTACCTTCCCAGGAATTTTTACTTTCCCAGGGGTTTTTACCTCTCCAGGAATTCTTATCCTTCCAAGACTTTTTATCTTTCCAGGAGTTTTTACCTTTCCAGGAGTTTTTACCTTTCCAAGAACTTTTACCTTCCCAGGAATTTTTACTTTCCCAGGGGTTTTTACCTCTCCAGGAATTCTTATCCTTCCAAGACTTTTTATCTTTCCAGGAGTTTTTACCTTTCCAGGAGTTTTTACCTTTCCAAGAACTTTTACCTTCCCAGGAATTTTTACTTTCCCAGGGGTTTTTACCTCTCCAGGAATTCTTATCCTTCCAAGACTTTTTATCTTTCCAGGAGTTTTTACCTTTCCAGGAGTTTTTACCTTTCCAAGAACTTTTACCTTCCCAGGAATTTTTACTTTCCCAGGGGTTTTTACCTCTCCAGGAATTCTTATCCTTCCAAGGGGCCGCCAGCCATCCCTGTCCCTCAAGGTGGCTTTGGGGCCTGCAGCCATCACTGTTCCCAAATGAGGTTTTGGGGCCTGCAACCGTCACTGTCCCCAAATTTGGCTTTGGGGCCTGCAGCCGTCATTGTCCCCAGATGTGGCTTTGGGGCCTGCAGCCGTCACTGTCCCTAAATGCGGCTTTGGGGCCTGCAGCCATCATTGTCCCTAAATGCGGCTTTGGGGCCTGCATTCCCATGGGATTCACCTGATTCCCACAGCATTCACCCCATTGCCATGGGATTGACCCCATCCCTGTAGGATTCACCCCATTCCCATGGCATTCACCCCATCCCTGTAGGATTCACCCCATCCCCGTGGGTTCCCCCTCCAGGCCCCCGGCCCCGCTGACCTTGCCGAAGGTTTGCTGCAGCTGCAGGTACAGCCAGCCCTGCTTCACCAGCGCCTCCTCCATCGCCCGTGTCCGTGTGTCCGGCCTGTCCCCAGGGTCCCCGAGTGTCCCCGAGCGTCCAGCGTGTCCCAGGTGTCCTAAGTGTCCAGAGCGTGCTGAGTGTCCCAAAGTGTCCGGAGTGTCCGCTGTGTCCAGAGTGTCTGGAGTGTCCCCAAGTGTCCCTGAGTGTCCAGTGTCTCCTGAGAGTCTGGACTGTCCAGAGTGTCCTGGGGGTCCCGAGTGTCCGCAGTGCCCGCAGTGTCCTGGGGGTCCTGATTGTCCCCAAGTGTCCCTCAGTGTCCCGGGGGTCCCGGGGGCTGTGTCCCCGCGATGTCACCAGGCCGGGCTCCACCCGTGCCGCGCTCAGCCC
>NW_005054673.1:4692-5167 GCF_000277835.1 Geospiza fortis | reverse complement strand
CCGGTGCCGCGCTCCGCCCGGGCTCTGCCGCTTCCTGCGCGCGGCGGCTTCCTGTGGGTGCCCACGGGGACACGGGGGTGGCGCTGGGGACACGGGGGAGTGGCGCAGCACACACATGGACGGGTGTGACACTGGGGACATTGGGGAGTGGCGCAGCACACACATGGACGGGTGTGACACTGGGGACACGGGGAATGGCACAGCCAGACAGGTGCGCATGGCACTGTGGGTGTGGCACCGCCAGATACATGGGTGTGGCACTGGGGACAGGTGGGGGTGGCACTGTGGGTGTGGCACTGTGGGTGTGGCACTGAGGACACGCCCCTGTGCCACCCTGTGGTGTTGATGGGCACTGGGCACTGGGGGGACTCTGGTGGCACAGGTGGCACTGGTGGCACTGCTCATACCGGTGTCAGTGCTCGCAGTGATGACACGGGAGGCACTGGGGGTACTGGTGGCACTGGTGGCACTGGTG
>NW_005054673.1:1551-4088 GCF_000277835.1 Geospiza fortis | reverse complement strand
GCCGGGTTTGGGGTCCTGTCCCAGCCCGGGTCGGGTCCTTTCCCGGCCCTATTTGGGGTCCTTTCCCGGCCCTGTTTGGGGTCCTTTCCCGGCCCTGTTTGGGGTCCTTTCCCGGCCCTGTTTGGGGTCCTTTCCCGGCCCTGTTTGGGGTCCTTTCCCGGCCCTGTTTGGGGTCCTTTCCCGGCCCTGTTTGGGGTCCTTTC
Organism: Geospiza fortis; assembly: GCF_000277835.1. Lineage (NCBI taxonomy): Eukaryota > Metazoa > Chordata > Aves > Passeriformes > Thraupidae > Geospiza > Geospiza fortis. The sequence continues at coordinate 3,885 of NW_005054673.1, read as the reverse complement.
CCGGCCCTGTTTGGGGTCCTTTCCCGGCCCTGTTTGGGGTCCTTTCCCGGCCCTGTTTGGGGTCCTTTCCCGGCCCTGTTTGGGGTCCTTTCCCGGCCCTGTTTGGGGTCCTTTCCCGGCCCTGTTTGGGGTCCTTTCCCGGCCCTGTTTGGGGTCCTTTCCCGGCCCTGTTTGGGGTCCTTTCCCAGCCCTATTTGGGGTCATTTCCCGGCCCTATTTGGGGTCATTTCCCGGCCCTGTTTGGGGTCATTTCCCGGCCGGGTTTGGGATAATTTCCCAGCCTGATTCTGTTCCTTTCCCAGCCAAGTTTGGAATCATTTCCCAGCCGGGTTCTTCTCCTTTCCGAGTCCAGTTTGGGTTCTTTTCCCTGCCTGGTTCTGTTCCTTTCCCAGCCGAGTTTGGGATCCTTTCCCTGCCCGGTTCTGTTCCTTTCCCAGCAGGATTTGGGATCATTTCCCAACCCTGTTTGGGTTTTTTTCCCCAACCTCATTTCCCGGCCCTGTTTGGGGTCCTTTCCCGGCCCTATTTGGGGTCATTTCCCGGCCCTGTTTGGGATCATTTCCCAGCCGGGTTTGGGATCCTTTCCCTGCCCGGTTCTGTTCCTTTCCCAGCAGGATTTGGGATTTGTGTTCATTTCCCAGCCCTGTGGACCCTCAGGCTTGGGGAACGTTTTCCCAGAAGTGTTTCAGGGCAAACCCCGAGTGGAAAAGTTCGTGGGGCAGGAAGCAGGAGGGAAATGAGGGTGGGAAAGTTCCAGGTTGGAGTGGAGACACAGAACCCCCGGGAAAGGACCCAAAGCTCCCTAAAAAACCCGTCAGGAAGGGAACAAAATCCTCTGAGTGGGCTCAAACCCCCAATGGAGGAACCCAAAACCCTTGGAAACCCTCTGAGGGTGACCCTAAACCTCTGAGAGTGACCCCAAAACCATCTCAGAGTGACCCTAAACCATCTCAGAGTGACCCCAAAACCTGGGAAATTGACCCCAAAACCATTTCAGAGTGACCCTAAACCATCTAAGAGTGACCCCAAACCTTTAAGAGTGACCCCAAAACCTGGGAAATTGACCCCAAAACCATCTCAGAGTGACCCTAAACCTCTGAGAGTGACCTCAAAACCTGTGAATTTGACCCCAAACCCTCTGAAAGGGACCCTAAACCCTTTGAGATTGACCCCAAACCTCTGAAATTGACCCCAAAACCACTGGGATTGACTCAAAACCTCTGAAATTGACCCCAGACCCTCTCAAATTGACCCCCACACCCTAAAATTGGTCCCAAACCAACCTGGAATTGGTGTCAAACACCCTAAAATTGACCCCAAGCACCGTAAAACTGACCCCAAATCCCCTGTAATGGCCCTAAACCCCCTGAAATTGGTCCCAAAACAACCTAAAATGGACCCCAAATCCCCTGAGAATGACCCCAAATACCCTAAAATGGACCCCAGACCCTGAGGAATTGACCCCAAACCCCCTGAGAATGACCCCAAACCTCCTGAAATTGGTCCCAAATACCCTAAAATTGACCCCAAATTGCCTGAGATTGACCCCAGACACCATAAAATCAACCCCAAACCCCCTGAAAATGACCCCAAACACCCTAAAATTGACCCCAGACCCTCTAAAATCGACCCCAAACCCTGAGGAATTGACCCCAAACACCCTAAAATCAACTCCAACGCCCTAAAATTGATTCCAAATCTGCTGAAAATGGCCCTAAACCCCCTGAGAATGACCCCAAATACCCTAAAATCAACCCCAGACCCTCTAAAATGGACGCCAAACACCCTAAAATTGACCCCAAATCCTCTAAAATCAACCCCAAACCCCCTGAAATTGACCCCAAACCCCCTGAAAATGACCCCAACACCCTAAAATCAACCCCAAAAGCCCTGAAATTGGTCCCAAACACCCTAAAATTGACCCCAAATCCTCTAAAATCAACCCCAAACCCCCTGAAATTGACCCCAAACCCCCTGAAAATGACCCCAACACCCTAAAATCAACCCCAAAAGCCCTGAAATTGGTCCCAAACACCCTAAAATTGACCCCAAATCCTCTAAAATCAACCCCAAACCCCCTGAAATTGACCCCAAACCCCCTGAAAATGACCCCAACACCCTAAAATCAACCCCAAAAGCCCTGAAATTGGTCCCAAACACCCTAAAATTGACCCCAAATCCTCTAAAATCAACCCCAAACCCCCTGAAATTGACCCCAAACCCCCTGAAAATGACCCCAACACCCTAAAATCAACCCCAAAAGCCCTGAAATTGGTCCCAAACACCCTAAAATGGACCCCAAATCCTCTAAAATTGACCCCAAATCCCCTGAAA
>NW_005054673.1:0-991 GCF_000277835.1 Geospiza fortis | reverse complement strand
CTTCCAGGCTGGAGAAGGGATTTGGGAACTCGGAGCAATTCCAGGAATTCCTGCCCAAAATCCCATTGAATTCCCCCTTTTTCCAGGGGGAAATTCCTGCAATTTCTCATGAAATTCCTGCCCAAAATCCCATTGAATTCCCCATTTTCCATGGAAATCCATCCCAAACCCTCCTGGAGCCCCTTTCAGGCTCTGGAATTTTTTTTCCCTGGAATTTTTTTCCCCTGGAATTTCCAGCAGAACATTCCCAGCCTGGCTCCAGAGGGGTTTTTATGGAATATTCTTTGGGATTATTTTTTTGGGAAAGAAATCCCCCACTAGCAACAGGATTTGGGAAATTGGGAAAATCCCATTGCTGCTTCCTGAGAAATTGGAATTTCCAACAATTCCCAGAGGAACTTCTGGGATTGTGGGGGAGCCCAAAAAAAGATTTTTCCATGGATTTTATTCCCTGGGATGAAACCTGAACTCATTTTTTATGGATTTTTCCTGACCTGCTGGAGCCCAAAAATATTTTTTATGGATTTTTCCTGGAGTGATGAAGCCCAAATCCAATTTTTAGGGATTTTTCCTGCTTTGGTGAAGCCCTCAAAATTTTTAATGGATTTTACCTGGAATGATGAAGCACAAATCCAATTTTAAAGAATTTTAAGGAATTTTTCCTGGTTTGGTGAAGTCCAAATCCAATTTTTAATGGATTTTACATGGAATGATGAAGCCCAAATCCAATTTTTCTGGATTTTTTCCTGGTTTGGTGAAGCCCAAAAATATTTATTATGGATTTTCCCTGGAGTGATGAAGCCCTCAAAATTTTTTCTGGATTTTACTTGGAATGATGAAGCACAAATCCAATTTTAAAGAAGTTTAAAGAATTTTTCCTGGTTTGGTGAAGCCCAAATCCAATTTTTTATGGATTTTTCCTGCTTTGGTGAAGCCCAAAAATATTTTTTTATGGATTTTTTCTTGACCTGCTGGAGCCCAAAAATATTTT
>NW_005054672.1:243203-254961 GCF_000277835.1 Geospiza fortis | reverse complement strand
TCCCGCGGTGCCAGGCACACATAGCCCGCTCCCAGGTGGACATGGCCCCGGGGAAAGCGAGCTCCTGTGCATCAGAAACTGGGTAATGAGGCCGTTTGAGTTATTTGTAGTTCCTTGTGGGCTGGGATGGCCTGTCCTCCCGCTCCCTAGGCAGGATCCCTCCCGCAGGGACCCCAGAGCGTTTTGCTCAGCTCAAATTGCCCTGATTTGTGCTTGGAGAATTCAGGTTGTGAGTTAGCCCAGTGGGTGCCCACAGCACTGGGTGGTACAACCTCTCACCAGCCCTGTCAGATCTGTCTGTCCTTTTGGGACAGCCCCAAACCAGAATTTCTGACACAAAACTTGCCCCTTTTTGAGGGGGTGCAGCTGATGTTATGGAATATGGGACCAGGACAGCGCTGTGAGTCTCTGTGGGTTTTGGAGGTGGGTTTGTATCCATCCTCTGCTTATTCTACCCTCTGCATCCTTGCTTTAACATCAGCTGCATCTGATTTCTCCTTCCCAGGGGCTCGGTCACCTTGGGCCTGGCAGCAGGGAGCAGCTGAGCTGCAGTGATCGCTGCTGTGACCTTGCTCTGTGTCCTTCAGGGCTGCCATCCTCCTGAGCCAGCATCCTCCTGAGCCAGCATCCTTCAGGACCGGCATCCTTCAGAGTCCGTGGCCCAATCCCCAGGCTGGGAGAAGTCTGTGGCTCGAAGCACCTTTGCTTATCTCAGCTCCACTGATGTCCCAGCCATCTCTGTAAGCAGAGCTGGGCACCACCAGCCCCGCAGCAAACAGCTGCTGCAGCACATTCTGCTGGCACAAGCACGCTGAAGGGCTTTGCCCCTTGCCCACGGGCTGCCAGGGTGGGCACAGCCCCAGCAGCTCCTGTGGCCCTGGCTGTGCTCACAGGGCAACGCAGCAATTTCTTTTTCACAGCTCATTCCGTCTGTCAGCAGTGCTCTGTCAGAAAGCTCTGATTCCCCTCTCAAGGCAGCAGCTGGAAAACCTCTGGCTCCTCCACCTGGCAGTGCCTCGGGTCAGCCCTTTCCCCAGGGTGGATTTTAGTGGGATTTAGTGCTCAGCCTGTTATCAGGAAGGAGCCTAAGATGTGACTTGATTCCAGCATGCAAGCGTCTTCCTGGGGAGAAAACTGCTGGGTAATAAAGGGCTCTTTAACTTGGCACACAGAGAGGAATGATGAGAACTGAGGCTGATAGATAAAGTCAAATTGAAATTTGAAATCCAGGGCAGGTCTGCAGCAAGGAGGGCACAGAGCAGCTGAAGCAGGACGCCAGGCACACCTTTATCAAAGAGATAAATAAAGGTGGGGATCCTGCCCTGCGGGTGGCTCCATCCTGCCTCGTGTTCCTGGCCCAGGCAGCAGCAGGATGAGCAGCAGGAGTCTGGTGGCATCCTGGGGACTGAATTTTGCTTCCCAGGCACATCTGAAAATCTGGCTGTTGCACAATATCTCCTCCAGAGCCTGGGAGAACATCACACCCTGAGATGGCCTTTCCTGGGACAGCTGGAGCTTCCCTCTCTGTACCAGGGGAAATTCCAGTCTTCAGAAATGTGGCATTTCTGGGGTGCCCAGATGGAGGAGGAATTGATAATCTGACTCCATGTTCTTAGAAGGCTGTTATGTTATGTTATGTTATGTTATGTTATGTTATGTTATGTTATGTTATGTTATGTTATGTTATATTATGTTATTATGTCATATGTTATGTTATGTTATGTTATGTTATGTTATGTTATGTTATGTTATGTTATGTTATGTTATGTTATGTTATGTTATGTTATATTATGTTATATTATGTCATATTATATTATATTATGTTATATTATATTACATTACATTATATTACATTACATTACATTATATTACATTACATTACATTACATTATATTATATTACATTACATTACATTATATTATATTATATTATTATGCTATACTAAACTATACTAAAGAATAGAGAAAAGATACAGACAGAAGGTTACAAAGAATGATAATGAAAACCCCTGACTCATTCCAGAGTCCAGACATAGCCTGAGAGTGATTGGTCATTAAGTTAAAACAATTCACATGAAACCAATCAAACAACCACCTGTTGGAGCAACAATCTCCAAACCACATTCCAAAGCAGCAAAACACAGGAGAAGCAAATGAGATAATATTGTTTTCATTTTCCCCCGAGGCTTCTCAGCTTCCCAGGAGAAGAAATGCTGGTGAAGGGATTTTTCAGAAAAATGTCTCTGCATGGGGCCCGAGAAGCGTGCAGAGTGTCCCTGTCCTGCTGCAGCAGGAGTTAATCCTGCCTGTTGGCATGGCAGGATGCTGCTGGATTAAACAAGGGGATTAGCATCAAACAATTTCCCTCGCGCCCCGAGCGGGAGGCAGGAAGTAGAATCAGTGCAGGTTTATTCTGCTTGGGTTCAAACAGCTCCCTGGCATGTGGTGTGTGGTGCCAGCCCAGCCAGTGGCACAGCCAGGCACGTGCCAGGCAGGAGCACCGGGATGGGGATGGCAGCACCAGGGGCTGCCCATGCCAGGGGAATCTGGGAGGTTCCTCTGCTGCTTGGCACTCTGGTACCCACTGAATCCCGTGCCCAGTGCGGATCCCACCAGCCCAGCCATGAGGTGCCAGTGCAAAGGGGCAATCCCAGCTTGGGGAAATGTCGGAACTCAGCGCATCCCTCTGGGTGTCCAGAGTTGCCAAGGACCCTGCCGGGGGGCTCAGAGACCCTGGCACGCAGCCCAAAACACCTGGGGATTTGATTTTGACCCCTGGAGCAAGCTGCCAACTTTGTATGAGGACCTGAAAGTCACAGAGGTTTGAATGGTGTAATAATAAAATGATCACAGGGTGAAAATGTCAATTTTAGGATTTTTGGTTTGGGGGTTATGAGGACAAGATGGAGGAACTTGGGTGTGTCCAGCCTTTCTACTTCTTCTTCTTGTTCTCCATTTTCTGCAGTGATGTTGGCACTTTGGGATTGGGTTAGAGTAGAAGTGCACTGTCTAACACAGGTGATAGGTGTTGGGAATTAAGTGTAAATATGTTATACGTAGTTTGTAGTATAAAAGGACAACACCAGGTCAGAGTGAGCAGACCTCGGCTGGGCAGAAAGAAAATTTTATAGATAAGAATTGATAAACAACCAAAAGACCGAAAAGTGAAGAGTCCAGACTCGTTCTTCAGCCGCGCAGGCCAAAGCAGAGACATCCTGCACATCTCGGGGCAGCAATTAACACCAGCAACCCGAGAGGGAAAGGGCTGCAGCCCTTCCCTGGGTGTGCCCAGGAGGGTACAAAGCCAGGACTGGGGAGACTCCAGCCCCCCACAGTCACTGAGCCCCCTGGTGCTGTTCTGCTCCTGCCAGCCTGGGCTCAGCTGTGGATGGCAGAGCATGGAACAGCCTCACAGATGTAAAAGCAAATCTGTTTTCCCAACAGCTCCTGGGTTCCCCAGCCAGGGAATGGTGATGCTGCTCTGATCTGATAGCAGCAGCGCTGCAGGCTGCCAGCTTTCATCCCAAGCTTTGTGCCCACCTGTGATCCCAGGCCCTCCTGTCAGCACCCTGTGCTCTCAGCCACTTAGAAAAAGTAAAACAAACCCCCTAATCCTGGGGTTTTGATGGAACAGGCTCGTGCAGCACTGGCTGGAGCACAACAACCCCTTGCCTGGCAAAGAGGCTTGACTTCTCTTCAGACCAAAGCACTGTGGGAGCAGCTGGACTCGCATCCCTGTGTCCTCACTGGCCCAGATCCTTTGGTCCCTGGAGGTTTCTTGGCTGCTTTCCCCTGAGGAACATTCCCAGGGCAGCCAAGCCCCTGGTCAGCTGAGAACAAGACCATCACACATGCCCACCTTGTTTTTCTAGGAAAGGGCTAAAAATACCATCCTAGGGCTGTGTGGAAAGGCCTGGGCAGATCCTCAGCTCCTGGGAATCAAATGATTTACAGCCCATAGCCCGTGTGTGACCCCTGCAGGGGCAGGGACAGTCCCTGGGCCAGGGCACGTCTCTGTGGGGCAGGGGGGCTGCAGATCCCCCCTTCCTCAGCACTGCTTGGGGTGGCCACTCTCCTTCTGGCCATTTTTAGGTGACTGTTTGGGCTGGGCACCGGCAGGATGTGGCAGGGAGGGGACACAGCACGGTGGGGTGAGACCCAGGCACAGTCTGGGGCCTGCAGGGACCCCTGGCACGAGGTGCAACACCCGAAAAATTCCCCAAACAAAATTTCACGCACTAAATCTTAGGGCTGCAATTCTGCTGAGGCTTGGCTTTATAATTGGATCTGTCAGAAACCCGTCACACTTAATGTGCAGCTGCCAGCCTGCCTGCAACTCCTCAGCTCTGCTGGGCAACGGGAAATCTGCTCCTGGGATTTTCCAGCTTCAGGAAAGGTCTAGTTTCTATCTAAATTTCTAACCCTAGGAGGAGGGCAGCCCTAGTTTTGACTCCAGGTGCCTCAATTTCCCTCTGTGCCAGGGGAGGCAGAGGGATGGGGATGATGCTGGTGAGGAGTGGGAGCCCAGTGTGTTCTTCACCTGAGTAATCCAACCCTTCATGCAGTGTTTGATTAAAGGCCACAAAACATATTATCTTTGATTCTTCCACTTTCTTTTTGTTGCCTTCATTTGTCCCTTGGAGATGAGAGAGTTGCTCTGGTGCTTATTAGTCACAAAGCCCCAACCTCGCGCTGCGTTCCTGCTATCTGAGAAATGAATTATTAATGGTGCATTAAACAGAGACTGGAAAGGGGCCCTGGGACACTGATAATCAGGAGCTAATTGAGGAAGAAATGAGATACTGCTCCCATTGCAGAGCAAGGGCTGTGCAGTGCTGTGATACCAAAGGTGACCCTGCTAAAATTCCTGGGCCAACTGCGCCCGGCTCTGCCTGCTCAGCCCTCACTGGCAGCTCTTGTGTGCACCTGGCTGGGATCTTCTCCCTGCCTGGGATGTTCTCCCTGCCGGGGATGTTCTGGGATGTTCTCCCTGCCTGGGGTGTTTCCCTGGCTGGGATATTTCCCTTGGCCAATGGAACGTCTCCCTTGGGATGTTCTCCTGGGCTGGGATGTTCTGCCCTGGCCAGGATGTTCTCCCTGACAGGGATGATCTCCCTGACACGGGTGCTCTGTTTCAGGCATCGCAAAGAAATCAGACAAACGCATTCCTGGCCCTGGAAAGATGCTGCATCCCAGATTTTGGTGGCATGAAGCAGATCCCAGGGCTGGCCAGGAGTGCGGGCACAGGCAGCTCTCTGTGTCCCAGGGCTGATATCCCACCTCAGGATGCCGGATCCTGCCTGGAGCTCATCTGGACTCCCTCACAAGCGACTGGGGCTGAACAATTTCCATCCATTTGATTTGTCCTCCTTTACTGGTTTTCCACACAGCTTTCAGCTGGGGCCTGTCAGATTTCTCCTCCTGCACTCTGGCTGCATTAAGGGCTCACCCCAGCCCTGGCACCACCTCAGGGCTCCTGTGGGACATTGCCACAAGGTCCTGAGGGTGGAGAAAGATGAGAGCATGGAGAATTGTCACTGTCATTGTCACTGTCCTCCCTGGCTGTGGGCTGCTGCTCTGAATACATCAGGCTGACACGTGCACAGAGCGTCCCATCACCTCCCCTCTCCAAACCCCAGTAAAGCAAACCCCAGCCTTTAGGACTGTCCTAAACTGTCCCAGGACTGTTCCCCTCCTGGTGGGCTCAGTGCCACCTCCTCCCAACACCCAGGCAAGGCTCCCTGCTCCAGCTCTGCTGAAGCAGCAGCAGCAGCTCACCCAGGCTCCTTGCATAAATATTTATGCACTGATGCAACACTTTTTCTAAATATAAAGCTTTATCTGAAATTTCATTTAAACATTAAGTGTAGATAATTTATTTATAATTAATGTAGACATCAAGCCCCATCTCTGGAATGCCTGTGAGCTTTCATTTATAATTGGGAGGTAAGGCAGGAGCTAGAGGCTGGGCTCTTATCAGTTTCATTTTAATTTTCCTCCTACAGCAAATGAAGCTGGTGCAATTCATCTCTCATTAGGAGGAAGCACAAAACTCCCCTAAAATAAGAGTTTTATGGGGAACAGGTAATAAACCCATCTTTGTTCCTCTTTGATAATGTCACTGGGGCTCACAGATCCCACCAAAGTGTTGCTCTTCCCTAAAAACAAGCCCATGAAAAATTAAAACCACTTTCCTATATAATAAAATTTACTCCCTGCAATTATGCAGAGGGAGCAGTTATCGGCCTTCTGTAGGTTTTAATTAAAAGTTACAATAGGAAGGAAATAACAATGGCCATAAAATAACAGCAGCCTCTCCCCTGACAGTGAATTATTGGTGCCTCTCCAAGTGATGCCCAGTGCTGGGGTCCCTCCTTCACTCCTGCAGCTCTGGGGAGCTCCTGCACCCACGGGTGCCCAAATGGGGGCTCAGCTCAGCTCTGACCCCTTTGTGCTCTTGTTTCTGCCCCCCAGATAGAGAATGGGGCTGGGTGAATTGTCACTGTCATTAGGGTGAGGGTTGGGGTTAGGGTTAGCTTCAGGGTTAGGGTTAGGCTCAGAGTTAGGGTGAGGGTTAGAGGTTGGGTTAGGGTTAGAGTTAGGGTTAGGGTTATTTTTAGGGTTAGAGTTAGCATTAGGATTAGGGTTAGGTTCAGGTTAAGGTTTAGGGTTAGGGTTAGCATTTGATTTGGGGTTAAAGTGAGGGTTAGGTTTGGGATTAGGGTGAGGGTCAGGGTGAGTGTAAGGGGTAGGCTAAGGGTTATGTTTAGGGTTAGAGGATGGGTTAGGGTTAGAGTTAGAGTTATTTTTAGGGTTAGGATTAGCTTTAGGATTAGGTTTAGGGTCAGGTTGAGGTTTAGGTTCGATTTAACTTTTGATTTCAGGTTAAAGTTAGGGTTAGGGTTAGAGTCAGGATTATGATTAGTTTTAGGGTTAACATTTCCCTGCTGCTATGGCTGTGCATATCCTGGGGTGCAAACCACAGCCCAGCTCTGTCAGGCTCTGGGGTCACAGATCCTCCCCGTTAAATCCCTCAAGGCACGTGGGTACATCCAGCATCCCCAGTTCCTTCCTTGAGAAGCATCTTGTGGCAGAGTGGGGCTGTGGGAGCTGCGTGTGCCTGGCCCAGATATTTTACTGAGCTCACAGAGACCATCAAAGGCAGCTCACACTATAAATAGCAGGTGCCCAGGCTGGTGCAGGGGCTGCTTTGGGAACACAGCTCCTCTGTCACCTGCAAACACCTGCTCACGTGGGAAGTGCTGCAGCACTGGATAAACCTTATTCCATGTTTACAACAGCTCCAGAGTGCAAATCTATGAATTCAGACGAGCCTGAGGTGTTCTCAAAAGCAACCAGGGGTGTTTGTGGGGTCAGTGCCCCTCACCCACACTGGTGTGGGGTTGAAATTCCCTTCTGGCCAGAGCTGGGTCACTGCTAATTGAGTTAATGAGAAACAGGTGAGAGCCAAGAGGTGCAGCTGCACTCCCCCCATGGCAGCTTTGTGCTCTCCCGCACCCTGGAGCTGCTGTGGTGTCACATCCCAGCGCCCCACCAGCCATGTCAGCAGCGTGTCATGGCAGTCAAGGTGAATTGAACCACCTGGAGCCCACCTGGGCTCACTCAGCTCCCCCTGGGCTGCTGCTGCCCGGTGCTGCTGTTCCTTTAACCAGTTACAGCTGTCCAGTGTTCCACTGCTGCTCTGCTCATTGCCTTCCCTGCGTCCTGGCTGTGAAGGTGCTAAACCTCCCCCCGATCTGGCTCTGAAACGTTTATGAAATCTTTATGGCCTTTTGAAAAGATTTTAATTCCCTGACAGCGCTGCTTTCAGTGGGGAAAAAAAAAATAAATTATGACTCAATGAGCAATTACAGCTCAACAGCTGCTGAACGGCCACGGCAGCTGCTGGAGCAGCTTGGCTGAGGAGCCAGAGAGGCTTCCTGGAAAGTGCTGCTGGGCCTGAGCACCCCACATAGACCTTCCTAGGCTGGCTTGGCCCCTGAGCACAGCCCTTCCTCTGCCCACCTGTCTCCCATGGCTCTCTGTAAATATAAACCTGAGTTCTGCCTGTGCTGGCCCTGCCCGGGGACAGCTCTACCTGCGCCTGGAGAGATGGGCACCGCAGCCAGCTGGTGCTGTGGGACCCTCTCGGGGTTTTTGTGGTTGAAACGGCTCCTGAGGTATTAGAAAATCTCTTTTTTCCCAGCCCCACAACCAAAGAAGAAGCCAAGACTCTTCTGTTCTGGTTCTCAAGGTTGTTTATTTTCTCTTATCTATCACATTCTGTCTCTGACTTGCTGAGGTCTGTCTGGCAGGTCAGTTCATGGCACACTGACTGCCCTTGGGGTGGTGTTAACTTTTTATACTAAGAACTACTTGTACTTTATTTACAATAATTTTCCAATACCTATCACCTATGTTAGACAGTCTATCTCCACTCTAAACCAATCCAAAAGTGCCACCATCCCAGCAGAAGATGGAGGCCAAAAAGAAGAAGAAGAAGAAGAAGAAGAAGAAGGACAGGACATGCCCAGATTCCTCCATCTTGTCTCTTGAACCCCCATTCTAAAAACCCCAAAATTCTACTTTTTCACCCTGTAATGAATTAACTATCACTCTACTCAAACTCTTGTGGCTTGTAAATCCTCACACAAAGCTGGTAATTGTTTCCAGGGGTTAAAATGGAAGGCACAAAAGGTGTTTTTGACTCCATGCCAAGGTCTCTGAGCCCCCTGCCAGGGTCTTGAGCCATCCAGGGCAGTCAGATGAATGTCCTGTATGCTAAGAACTGTGTGTACTTTATTTCCAATAATTTTCCAATACCTATCACCTATGTTAGACAGTCTATCTCTACTCTAAACCAATCCAAAAGTGCCACCATCCCAGCAGAAGATGGAGGACAAGAAGAAGAAGAAGGACAGGACATGCCCAGATTCCTCCATCTTGTCTCTTGAACCCCCATTCTAAAAACCCCAAAATTCTACTTTTTCACCCTGTGACAAATTAGCTATCACTCTACTGAAACTCTTATGGCTTGTAAATCTTCACACAAAGCTGGTAATTGTTTCCATGGGTTAAAGTTGAAGGCACAAAAGGTGTTTTTGACTCTGTGCCAAGGTCTCTGAGCCCCTTGCCAGGGTCTTGGATCACCCAGGGCAGCCAGAGGAATGTCCTGGGCTCTGACAGAACCCCAGTGGGTGCTGCAGGAGGGATTCTCCTTCCCTGGGCTGCTGTGGTTCCACATCTGGGATTGGCAATGTCTCAAGGGGATCGTGTCTGGGACAGCTTGTCACCTCTAACCCGTCACCTGTGTCACTGCAGAGGTGCCACCAGTGCCAGCCCCTCCCTGTGTGGGGGCATGTCAGAGCTGCCAAAGGAAGGAGAACATTGCTCTGATTGTCAAACCCCCTGTTCACTGAAAGCAGAGCCGCTGAGCCCCAGGAACAAGAAGAAAAAGGAAACATTGCCCTGGCAGTGCCCATTCCCTCACAGTTCCCTCCTTCCTGGCAGCACCCAATCCTGGTTCCCCAGAGGCTCATTTCTGCTTCTTCAAGTGCACAAAATTGCTGCACAGAACTGAAAATGGGGTTGGGAGAAATTTTATGAGCAGCTCCAGCGTGATGGAGAGGCTGGGTGTGCTGTGCCCTCTGCTGCCCTGTCCTGTGGCACTTCAGGGTGCTGCAGCTGGAGACGACCTTCTCTTTGTTTAGAGTTTTGTCTTCAGCTTTGGAGATATCTGCAGCAATCCAAAATGTCTGAGGGTGACCGTGGTCTTGGCACAAACAGGGACGAAGGGCTGCCCTTGGAAGGGGGAAGCCAGAGTTCCAAATGCATCCCCAGGGCTGGAATTCTGGGAGCTGTGTGCTAAGAGGCCTCATCTCTGCACTTCCTGATCCCCGTGGAAGGGGAGTATTAAGCTGTTTCTTCTCAAATTTTACATCTTGAATTTCTAATATGTAGCTCAAATAAAAATGAGATAAAAGATAATTTAGTCACTCCATCAACAGGGGGTACATTCCTACCTCAGGATGAGGCTGAAAGGGTTAAAGTAAATGAAAAAAAGTGTGGAGAAGCCCCAGCCCTGCCTCAGCTCCTTGGAGAGGAAGGCTACACCATCATCATCAGGCTCCTGACAGCCAAGGTACAGTAAAGTTGGAGATCCATTAGAGCGCCTGTAATTATTTATAGGGAGGGAAAAAAACCCCATCCTACGTTGTGAAAATCAGATGGCACAGCCAACAAATGCGCTGAGCTTTGGCAAAAGGGCTCTGGAAACCCAAAGTGATTTCTGGTGAGCCAGGCTGAGGCTCAGGGGTGCCACAGAGGGGACCCTGGCTGTGGCAGCACAAGGAAAGGGAATTCCGGTGTGGGCAGGAGGGATCTGCTGCTGCTCCTCGTGCTCCAGGAGCTCCAGGGCCAGAAGGAGCTCCCACTGGGACTCCTCACTCCTGGCCTCCTCCCCCCTGGCAGCTGATGGCCCTGGAGCCTCCTGCAGGTGTGGAGGGGTTTGGAGCAGCTCTGCCCCCATTTCTGCATGCTCCAGCCTCTGCCAGGGGCAGCACGGGGCCAATCCCACTTCTGCCTCCTGGCACCAGTTCTGTGTTTTGGTGGAACGGCAGCGAGCAGGCAGCTGCTCCGGGAGGCAGGAGCCCCTGGGTGCCTGCTGCAGAGCACAGGGCTCTCGGCCAGAGCAGCTCCCTCCCAAAGCTCAATTAGCAGCTTTGGGAAGTGCTTTGAGAACCTCTGCAAAGTGTCCTGGAGGAGGGCAAAATGTGATTATATAACGTGTCTAGACAGCGAATTCCTCGGGGCGGGCAGCAGGAGGCTTTTCTATCTCCTCTCCTGTGTCAGCACTGTGCGGCCCCGCTGAAAGGTTCTGGGAGCTGCTAAAATATTAACAACGATGACAGCGACAGCCCAGCTCAGACTTTTGCACTTAAAATTGTTGATCTTAGCACAAGGCTGAGCGCGGCGGCAGAAGCGCCTTTGCCTGGCGGCACCTCGTGCTGCAGCTGCGATCACGGAGGAGCCAGGAGCGTCTCCCGGCCATCCCCTCCCTCCATCCCGCCCCTGCTCTGCCTCTCCAGCCTGGAGCAGCCGGGCATGGCCGTGGTTCTGTCCCTGGGTCGGAGCAGGGGCTCTGCCATCGGCAAAGAACTGCAGGCCCCGGCGATGTCACCTCCCTGGGCATGTCGCCTCCCTGGAGATGTCACCGCCCTGGGAATGTCACCTCCCTGGAGATGTCACCTCCCTGGGCATGTCACCTCCCCGGGGATGTCACCTCTCTGGGGCTGTCACCTCCCCGGGGATGTCACCTCCCTGGAGATGTCACCGCCCTGGGCATGTCATCGCCCCGGGGTTGTCACCTCCCTAGGCATGTCACCTCCCTGGGGATGTCACCTCCCTGGAGATGTCACCTCCCTGGGGATGTCACCTCCCTGGAGATGTCACCTTCCTGGGGATGTCACCTCCCTGGGGCTGTCACAGCCCTGGGGCTGTCACCTCCCTAGGCATGTCACCTTCCTGGGGATGTCACCGCCCTGGGGATGTCACCGTCCTGGGGATGTCACCTCCCTGGAGATGTCACCTCCCTGCAGAGCCGGGCTGTCTGTGCCCCTCAGGGTGCGGGTCTGAGACCTGACCCCCCATTCTCCAGGGCGCTGGTCACACAGGGCATCCCAGAACCCTGAGAGATTCAGGTGTCCTCCCCACAGCCCCGCGGTGTCACCCCCCTGTGCGCCCCAAGCCACACA
The DNA here is from genome assembly GCF_000277835.1 of Geospiza fortis. Lineage (NCBI taxonomy): Eukaryota > Metazoa > Chordata > Aves > Passeriformes > Thraupidae > Geospiza > Geospiza fortis. The sequence continues at coordinate 243,209 of NW_005054672.1, read as the reverse complement.
CCTCAG
>NW_005054672.1:232977-242448 GCF_000277835.1 Geospiza fortis | reverse complement strand
GGCTGTGCTGTCACGGTGCACAGCACAGCCCGGAGCTGCGTCCCTGCTGGGATCCGGACTCGGAGAGCTGCGCTGGGAATGGAGCCGAGGCTCTGGCTGCCTCCGCGGGGACTCTTGGCTCTTACGGAAAGGACCTTCAGAGAGCTGTACAAAAGCTCTTTCTGTTGGCCGTGTCTCCGGCTGGGAGCAGCGCGGTGCCCAGCTCCAGGAATGTGGAGGCAGAAGCGGATTGACCGCTCTCCCCCGGCCCTTTCCAACAGACTTTGCTGTTAACTCGGAGCACCACCGAGTTACGCTGGAAGCTTTTGAAGAGTTTGCATCTCGGTGAGCAGGGCTGGGGCTTGCTCTGCCCCAGGGCAAAGCCCGCGGATGCCGGCACAGGGACGTGCCCGTGCCTGCCCTTGGCAGCGCGGTGAGCGCCGGTCCTGCTGGATGGGCGGGTGGGAAAACAACAGCTTGGCACGAGATTTGTTTGCAGAGCAAAATTTGAAAGTGCTGCTTAAACAGAGGGGATGGTTCTGTGTGAAGGGTGAGGGGTCTGGGGCCTGGCATTGCACTCTTGGGGCTTCCAGGTTGGTTCAACCTTGCTGCTGGAGCTGCCCCTGAGAGGGCTGGATGTGTCTGTGGGTCCCATGAAGTGTGGCAGCACTTTTGCCCTACAGGGAGCAATTTTGGGTGAAAATGTGAGGCAGGAGCTGGCCCTGCCCTGCTCAGCACTGTGCACACTTTGGCTTCACCCCCTGCTTACCTGGGATGTCTGAGTGGGGAGTGGAGATGTTTGCGTCTGCATGTGGGGCACGGTGCCTGAAAATAGCACCAAAGGGCAGTGTGTGTGACAGCCTGCAGATAAATGAGGCTCTGTCCCGGCTGCCAGCCTGGCTGGGAGTTCCTTCAGCCACCACCATCCAAATCCACCACCACTGACTTTTTTAAAGTGCAGGTGTTTTCCAATGGAACATCCAGCCCAGTGGCTTTGCTGAACGTTTGTCACTTGTGTGGAAGGGCTCTGTGGGGATGGAGGAGCTGTGTTGGTCCCTTGGTAGCTGCCAGTGTGATTCTGCCAGCCAGAAACTCTCCTGCTAAAGGCAGAGTCCGGGGCAGGGTGAGGATAGCGTGTGCTGTGGATTTTGTGCTTGTTCTGTAATCTGCCACGTGCGCTGGGAAAAGGCTGCTGTGCCCCTGGATGTGGCTCTGCCTGGGAATGCACAGAGCAGGATCTGCGTTAGCAGGGCTGTGACGTCACGCCAGGCTGTGCCTTCCTGCTGTGAGCCTTGAACACCAGCATCCCTGAGCATCCCTCAGCTGGCATCCCTGAGCATCCCTGAGCATCCCTGAGCTGATGTTCCTGAGTTCACATCCCTGAGCTCACATCCCTGAACATCCCTGAGCTCCCATCCGTGAGCTGGCATCCCTGGGCATCCCTGAGCTCACATTCCTGAGCATCTCTGAGGTCCCATCACTGAGCTCCCATCCTCAGCTCACATTCCTGAGCATCCCTGAGCTGGCACCCCTGAGCATCCCCGAGCTCCCATCCTTGAGCTCCCACCCCTGAGCTCCCATCCCTGGGCTGACATCCCTGAGCTCACATTTCTGAGCATTCCTGAGCATTCCTGAGCCCCCATCCCTGAGGTCCCATCCTTCTTGCCTAGGGCTCCAGAGCAGCTGCTCTCTCTCACTGCCCAAGTGCTGCTCAGCTCTGACAGAGCAGCAGCCTCTGCATGGAGAAATCAGGAGGCTGTTTAATAGTTCCAGAAGCAATAAACATTTTTGGGAGTTGGTGGGTCACTGGCCTCAGGGCTTGCACATCAGTGCTGGATTGTGGAGGGCTGCATGTCCTGGCCATGGTGGGTGAGGGTTGGGGTCTGCCTGCTCAGCTGAGGAGGTTCCATTGTCCTAGGTGCCATGCCATGCCATGCCATCCCACCCCACCCCATGCCATGCCATGCCATGTCATCCCACCCTACCCCATCCCATCCCATCCCATGGATCCCATCCCATCCCATCCCATCCCATCCCATCCCACCCCTCCCCACCTGCCTGCCTGGTGCTCTCTGCTCTGTTTATGGGGGTTCATGTTCTGCCCAGCACTCCCAGCTGTCCCAGGACAAAGTGCCACTGGGGACAGGGACAGGGACAGGACAGAGCTCATTCTGCCTCCTGTTCATCCCCATGGGCTGCCAGGAATGTGCAGAGCCTGGAGTGATGCTGTGGCCCTCCTGGCTGTGACCACCTACAGCAATTCCAAAATTCCAAAAACACTCCTCGAGCATTGCCCTGGCATCCTCAGACATCAGCTCCTAAAGGAACCCTGGTCTTTGGGCTCTTATTTGTTGTATTTCTGGGGATCTTCCTCCTGTTTGGCTTTTATCTGATGTTCCTGGGGAGACCAATGTATTTCTAGGAGTGCACAGCACAGGTTTGCTATTGACTGAACCTTTGCAGGGATGTTCCCAACCCAGCACTGGATATGTCACATCCTTTTACACTGGTGAATTTCCAGGGCTAAAAGCAAACCTGCTGTGGAAGCATGAGACAGTCTCCAAAACGTGCCAGGCTTACACATTAAAAGGGCAAAAATTTCCTTTCCAAGCCCTGCAGCCCTTCCAACTGCTTCTCCTCAGCTCAATCAGGACTGGAGTTTGAGTGTTCCAAAGCCAGAGCCCTCAGTTCTGCAGCTCTTCAATCATTTCTAGGGATGATAAAAATGCAAAAATGTGCTCCCAAAGCAGAATAATGAAACCCATGAGGGTCTATTTGTCAATTTAGCAACGATATTGTGATGTACAGAGGCTGTTTCTTAGTATCATGTTCTGAGATTGCCTCCAAAATAGCTCCATAATTTCTGTGTCAGAAAGCCCCTGTCAGGAATTATGTCTGTGCTCTCAAGGAAACCCAGGCTGCAGCTGCACCTTAACAACTGCTCCATTTCTCTTAGAAATACAACAATTTACTTGCCAGTCATCAAAGGGAACCTGCAGATTGAGGAGCCATGAGCTGCTCTGTGAGCAGGGGATGCCCCAGCTGTAAAAACTGCTCCATTTCTCTTAGAAATACGATTTATTTGCCAAAGGGAACCTGCAGATTGAGGAGCCATGAGCTGCTCTGTGAGCAGGGGATGCCCCAGCTCCTGTGGGAGCTTCCCTGGTGCAGGTGTTGGTATTTCAGAGGCATCAGGATGCCCTGGCCATGGCACCAGGCTGTGGACACAGGGGGAATTTTGCTCGTGCATGTTCCCCAAGTACTCCTGACTTCACAGGGGCTGAAGGCACAGAGAATCCCTGGCTGTCAGAGAGCCCAATTATTTTTTTTTTTAAATATATAAACCCCACCAGTTTTCTCCCTGCAGTGTAAACAGCCTTTTCCCCAGGATGAATTCCTGGCAGAGGGGCTGGTGGTGGGCTTGGGGCCCTGCAGGGGTGGGCTCAGGAGGAATCCTGGTCTTGGGGGAGGCTTCTGGGGGAACCTGGCCCTGGTGAGAGCTCCCAGCCCTTGATACAGAACAGATCTGTGCTGCTTTGAAATGGGAACGTTCCTGAGTCGTGATTTTCCCTGGCCTAATTATGGAAATTTTTTTTAATTAGTTGATAAGAAAGATCACTGGGAAATTGCAAAGGAAACGTTTTGAGGTGAAGCCCTACTCTGTGCCTGGGTCTGCCTGGAGTCAGGAGCTGCTCCAGCTGCTGGGCCTTGCTCAGGCACCAGGGGCTGGCTCTGGGTGCTGAGGGAGCTGAGCATCCCTGCTGCTTCTTCTAGTGAAGTTTTGGACTCCTCCGGCCCACAGGTGTGATGCTGGCAGCTCTGTGCCAGCTCTGCTCCCTCCTCTGCCTTGTTCTCAGTCAGGGCATGAGCTGGGGGCTCTCTTGGGAATCAGGCTGATGCCACTGTGTCTCCAGTTTGAGCATTTCTGCTCTGACATCTGGCCACTGGCTCTTGCTCTGCAGCAGGAACTGTTGAGTGTGGGGTGGGTTTTGCCTGTTTAAGATCACGGGGGGTTCTCATCTTCCCATCAGCCCCAGTTCTCTGAGAGCTCTGCTGCCTTGGAGCTGGGAGAATTCTGCCCTGGGGACATCTTTGGTGACACCTTTGTAAAACCACTGGCAAAGGGCTAAGAGCTTTTTTTGGAGGATATTTTTCCCTTCATCTGTTGAAGCAGGAGATGTGGAACCAATGATTTGCCTCTTGCCAGTTGTCACTTGGCTCTTGTGCTGCTGCCCTGGATGTCCCTGCCAGGACAATGTGGCAGAGATGCCAAAGGCCACCACTGGTGGAAACCAGCAGGGAACGACCCAAACCTCCTGGTTTTTGTGGGTGTGGGTAAATTCTGCCACATTTGGGGTTTTTTTCTGAACTTTCTCTGTCAGTTTGTGTGGTTCCTGCCCTCGGCTTCCTCAGCCAGGTGCCCAGGGGGCGTCGGTGCTGTTTGTGTTGGTGGGAAGCGCTGCTGCTCTGCGTTCCTTTGAAGGGCTGGAGGCACAGAGCCGGTCTGTGCTCTCCTGAGGAGCCTCAAACGCTTGTAGGAAAAAAAAAATCATAAAAATCCCAAACAAGGGAAGCTTGTTATGGAGCCAGCAGGAGACTGGGAGTGGCACAGAGCTGGGCTGGGGCAGGGGCTCCCCCCGGGGCAGGTTCTGCACCTCAGAGCCCTCCCAGCCAGAGCTGGGTGTGCTTCCTCTCATCCAAAGCCAGAGCCTATAAATATCCCATCTCCAAATTTTCAAGAAGTATTAGGAACTCTCCAGGCTTATTTTTGAGGGCTGTTACGAAAGGGTTTTAGAGGATTAAAGCTCTCCCAGATTAATCTGTGCTCAGCAAGGGCAGTGCTGGCACCCCAGGCGTGGGATGCAGGGGGTTCACCATCAATCCTGGGCTCCCCACTCCCCATCTGGCTGGGAAATGGGGCAGCTGGGCTGGTGGGGAAGGGGGGGACACTCCCACAGAGCCATGTTCCCAATCCCACACTTCTCCCAAGCCCCCCAGACCTGCCCAGCATCTGTAGGGCTGCAGGTTTGCATGGGTCAATGCCAAATTTCTGCTCCCTCTGGTTTCCAGAGGAGGTAATTAGCCAACAGGTGTAATTAGCCAACAGCACTGGACTGTAGGGCAGTGGGGAACACTCCCACAGAGCCATATTCCCAGTTCCAAATTTCTCCCAAGCCCCCCAGACCTGGCCAGCGTCTGTAGGGCTGCAGGTTTGCACAGGTCAATGTCAAATCTCTGCTCCCTCTGGTTTCCAGAGGAGGTAATTAGCCAGCAGGTGTAATAACAATTTAATAAATGTGTCAAAGAAGTGAGCCAGTTGTGGTGTAGAGCACGCTGTGCCTTTGGAGGAGTCTCCCAAGGGCTGGGGATATGCCAGATGGGAAAACAGCAATTCCCTTGTCCAGGCTGGGCTCTGGCCATGCTGGGTCTGTGCAGGGCTCACTCCTGGCCAGGAGCTGCTGCACACCTGGATCTCACCTTCCTGGCCAGGTGTGGAGGGAGATGCTGACTCGTGTGCTCCATTACCATGGAAGGCACAAAGCAGTGCCAGGATCTCAGGGCAGGATGGGCACTGACCAATGCAGAGATGAGACAAAGGGATTTAGAGACACCTGGCAGCTGCCTGCACCTCCAGTGCTGCTCCCACAGGCGTGGGGGCTCTGGAGCCTCCCAGGCAAGTGCCAAGGTGGGTTCTGGTGGCAGAAAATCATCTCCAGCACCTGCTGGCTCTTGGCATCTGCTGGGAAAGCTTTTCAGTTCGTCCTTGGGAGCACTTCTCCTCCTAAGGATCTTGGGCAAACCCTCTGGCAAGAGCACAGTGGTGTGTGGCAGAGATGCTGGCAGGTGGCAGGATGCCCCTGAGTGCCCTGGGAGCAGCTCCCCACTGCCCACCCACCCCCAAGGAGCTTTTCCTTCTCCTGCCAGAGCTGGTAACCCAACCCCTGTGCAGCCCCAGGTGGCTGTGGGGTGACAGATGACGCAGGATCCTTGGAGGGTCAGGGTGGTGAGATGCTGTGGTGCCAGGCAGGGTCTGTGGATGGTGGTCTCAGGTTTTGAGGGGCTGCAGAGGGTTGTGCATGGCCCTGCTGAGCAACTGTGCCCCCAGCACAGGGATGGGCAGGGCAGGCAGGGTCACAAAGAGCCTCTGTGGAGGATTTGGCCTCTCCCTGCCTGCCCTGGCTCCAGCAGGGCTTTGATGGGTGTAAATCAGCAACAGAGAGCAGGAAATCCTGCAGAACCCAGACCCTGCACTGCTGACCCTCTCACCCTGCAGTGGGATCAGGCAGTGCCCACTGCCAAGCTGTGTGCCAAAAATCCTGCCTCTCTTCACCTGACAAGGCGTTGGAAAAGGGAGAATTCTTTAAAACATAAAACAAATAAAATTAGGTCTTCTGGTGAGGGATTAAATGGGGGCCCTCAGCTGTATTTATAGAAGGTTCAAAAGTAAATCTGTTCCCAGACTGAATAAATATTTTGCTCAGGCAGGCACGATCTTCAGTTCATCTGTCTTGCAAAGACTTGAGTGAGAGGGGAATTGATTTTCTCCAGCCTGAACAAGGCAAGCGCCTCTCAGACCCAGAGAGGGAGTGAAGTCCCATTATCGGCTGGAATGGGGAAGCAGCTGGGAAATCATTAAAGAGAGAGCAAAGACAAAGCTGCTTTAAGGAGGTGACAACTCGCTGTCCTCCGCGGTGGCTGGGGCTGCTTTGGGGCAGCGTCACTGTCCCCACGAGAGAGTTTGGTGGCACTGGGTGACATTTTGCAGGTGTCCTGGGAGATGGGAGTGGCTGGCACTGGTGGTTGGTCACGCTGGTTGTGTGATTGCACAGATCCTGCACAAGGGATGGCATGGGGGGATGTCCTGGTTTAGGGCAAATTTGGGAGAAAACCTCCAAGGTGGCATCTCCAGAAAGCAAACCCACACAGCCCCTTCCCACAACCGGGTTGGGAAGGATTCCTTGGAGAGAAGTGGAAAGAACCTGTTTATTTAACAGGCACAGCATCCAAAATGAACAATACCAGATGACAACACACTTTGACCCCTCTGAAAAAGATGACAAATTCAGAGAGTCTCTCTTGGTGGTGGTCACTGTTATCAGTCTGTCCTGTGCTCGGGTATCTGCTGCAGCCACAAGGTGCAAACTCTCGGTGTTTCCCAGGTCCCAGTCCAGAGCAGGTTTGAGTTGGTCCAAAAAAGGGAAAGGAGAAACAGTCCAGGGAAAAATCGGGCTGCTTAGCTAAACTAACTAATGAGCAGAAGCAAAAGGAAGAGCAAGAGCAAAGCGAAAAGCAAAGCAAAAAGCAAAAGCAGCACTATGTACTGTCCTGCCTCTGTGTCCCACCAGCCGTGGGGGAGCAGGCTGATAAAACCAAAACAAAACTTTCACTCTTCAGAGCCAGTCTTGAAGGCACAGAACAAGATATCCAGCACATACAGAACACAAAATGGGGATACAAGCACCAAAACGTCGCCCTAGGATAGGGGACCTGTGAGTGGTTCCCCTGGATGAGGGGGATCCATCCAGGTGTGGTGGTGGTGCCAAGGACATTGACCTCATTCTGCACTCCTGCATGGATCACCTGGAGGTGCAGACACACCGACACAGGGCTGGAACTGCTCTCACAAGTCGGGTTTCTGCACTCGTACTCCTGCTGTGCTGTGGCTGCCCTGTCTGTAAGGATGAGAGGAAACTGCTGGCACATCCCTGCTGCTGTCCCCTGTGACCGTGTTCACAGGGGTTTTAGGATGAGGGAAGAGATGAGGATCTGACTCCATGTTTCAGAAGGCTGCATTTATTATTTTATGATATATATTATATTAAAACTATACTAAAAGAACAGAAGAAAGGATTTCATCAGAAGGCTAGCTAAGAATAGAAAAAGAAAGAACGAGAACAAAGGTTTGTGGCTGGGACAGAGAATCCGAGCCAGCTGACTGTGATTGGCCATTAATTAGAAACAACCAACATGGGCCAATCACAGATGCACCTGTTGCATTCCACAGCAGCAGATAATTATTGTTTACATTTTGTTCCTGAGGCCTGTCAGCTTCTCAGGAGGAAAAATCCTAAGGAAAGGATTTTCCATAAAAGATGTCTGTGACAGTCCCCTGCCTGCGGGAGGCAGCCTTGGTGCTCAGGCTGATGCAGGTGGGTCCGAGAAGAGATTCCTCTGGCAGCCCAGGGTGCTCAGCACAATTCCAGCTCCAAGAGCTCCTTAATTCCAGCCGGCACCCGGTGTTTGCAGACATCAGGCACCGCCAAAGCAAGAGCTCAGTGCTTTGCTCTTGATCAGGGCAGCTGCCAGGCCAGTGCCAGGGTGGTGTGAGCTGCTCAGCCAGGGCTGCCGGGGCCACCGGGGCTGCCTGTTGTAAGTAAAAAATCTGCCAATTTTTTGGGGGAAAAAAAGGGTTGCAGAACCAGTTAAACCAGTTGCTGCCAAGGTGAAGTTCTACCTGTTTGTTATTGTAATCACAGGTGGCTCTCGTTAGTTGCTCCTTTTCTATCGGTAAGGCCCTGCCTAAGTTGATGGTCCTTCTCTCGGACGGTGAGAGGAGGGGACATGGAGGGGGGGCATCAGAGAGAATGCAAAATAACCTCCGGAACAGCATGCCGTGGGAAGCAACCCCACCAAACTTACCGAAAAGACCCCAAAACAACGAGCCAATACAGAATTACAGATCAGAGTGATGTCTAGACGTCAGGAGCAAAGTACCGAGCCTGCAGAGATGCTGAGAATCTTTGTTGCCCCTCACCCTGAGCAAAGACTTCAGATGGGGCCAGGACCCTGGGTGGGAAGAGCAAGGACTGGAACACGGGGTCATTTCCATTGCTGTTTGTAAGGACAGGGTTTCCAATTCTGTTCTTTGGTAAGCAAAGCTGCACATTGCTCCTCCTTTGAGTGACTCTGGGGGTGTCAATGGACAAGCTGCGGACCCATTGAGCTTGCCAACCTTGAGGTGATCATTTTTAATAAAGTCATTAAAGAGGAAAAAGTCTCCTGACCTGTTTATTTCGCTGCCAGGGCTGCTGAGGCCACCGGGGCTCCCCAGTTCCCCGTGGCTGCAGCGCTCCCTGTGCCTTCTCCCAGGTCAGAAAAGGAATGATAAAAAGGAGAATGAAGAGCAAGCCTAAGCCCTTGGCAGTGTTTTCCAGCTTCTCCTCGCTGTTTTCCCCAGCAGGATCGCATCAAGCAGATGTTGCCTGCAGGAAGGTGCCCGGCCCCATTTGGGTGCCCGGTGAGGGAGCGCTGGCGGTGCCTGGCGAGAGTTTGCCGTGTGAGCTCTGTCCTCCCCGCGCTAAAAAAAGGCACGAAATGAGCAAAATTATGCGCTGAGTCACTGATTGTTCACCCGCTGCTTTAGTCACCAGCGCTCCCACACCGGGGGACGCTCGCTGAGGGGGCACAAACCGAATTGTCACCGCCTTCAGTGGATGCGGCCGAGAGCAGCGACGAGCTCCTGCTGCCCTCACAGCTCCCGCCACCCCACAG
>NW_005054672.1:228441-232522 GCF_000277835.1 Geospiza fortis | reverse complement strand
GGAGCTGGCAGCAGCCCCTCTGCCCCGGCTGCCTCCTCGCCGCCTTCCCACTGCCTGTGGTGGGAGAATTAACCCACAGACACCAGGGGTTTGTGGCCAAAAAGGAGGCACAGGGGTCCTTTTGCTTTATTCGAATAAAGGGAGAGGCATTCCCCTGGGATCTCTCCAATTTTTGGAGGACTCAGCCTCCTTTTTATCCTAATTTCCAGCCACATTTCCCTTCTGTCTTTACCCACTGGCTGAGGTACTTGAGAGGTAAAAAATTCCCAATACGCCTGATATAGAAGATTTCCCTCTAATGCATAACCCTCCCTTTTGTTAGGAAAATTAATCCACAAACATCAGAGCTTTATGTCCAAAAAGGAGGCAGAGGAGTCCCTTTGCTTTATTTGAATAAAGGGAGAGGCCATGGGGGATTACCCTGGGATCTCTCCAATTTTTGGAGGATGCAGATACAGCTGTCAGCTCCAGCTGCAGGCAGGCCTGGAGACCCTTTAGTTTAGGTTACAATGCATTCTATACTTTTCTTTTGGTTACACTGCATTCTATACTTTTCTTTGCTGAGCATCTTCATACAGTAGAACCAATCTATACCTTAACTTTTATCTACCATAACTACTGTAATTACCATATTCATGTTATTGTTCTCCAGTCATTAGAAGTTAGTACATTACAGTTTAAGCTAGAAGTTGTTTTTCAGTTTTCTTGCAGTGGAAAATTCTGAGACCTTTTTTCTACTTGCTACATTTGCTGACTTGTTTGCCTGTGCTTTCTGCTTTGTAAAAACATCTTCTGGTTTGGGGTGGGTTTATCCTTTGCTCTAAGCCATAAAAACCCCTCTAACTAACAGACCCTTTGCCTCCTTGGTTAGCCAGTAAAACTGGCTCAGCAATTTTTTTCTTCTCTATCAAAACTTGCTTCCATCTCTATTCCTTCATCAGACTCTACATTTAAAAATCTTTCTGCTAAGCACACATATCTGAGACTTTCTTGTCAAACTTTCATCCTTCCCAACATCATGAGTCCATTTTGGAATTCCTTTCAAGCAGGAACACTGACCCACCCGAGCTCGTTAAATAACCTTAAATAAATCCTCCAGCTGCCACCTGCACTGCCAGCCAGGCCTGGCTGCCCTCTGCCCTGCTGGGAGCAGAGGTTTCCCCGTCTAATTGGACACACGTGCTTCTCTCCTGACTCTGGTGACCTCCAGCACAGCCCAGGGTTCTCACACTGCAGCAGCTGGGCAGCTCCATCCCAGGGCTGCAGGAGCAGAGCTGCGAGTCCTGGGGCTGCCAGGAGCTGAGGGAGGAGTGGAGAAACCAAAACGTGCTGAGAGGAGGGAATGAATCCAGGCCATGCTTGTCACTGAACTGAATAAACCCCAGCTCTGAAGCTCTTCTTCTGTCCTCTAGCCAGTGAGCAGTGTATAACTTCATTACTGCACATCCAGGAGTCGCTGAGGGATGTGGGCAATTCATTATCATCTGTCCCATTTCATTTCCCTGCCTGTCAGCTCTGGCATCCTGGTGCTCACAGACAAGTCAGGGTTTCGAGGTGTGAGCTGAGGCTGGAGGCCAGTGCTCCTGCAGCACAGTTCCTGCACCCCCATCACTCCTGGGGACCCCCCAGCACCACCTGGGGGGGCTCAGGGGTTTTGTGGCACCACCATCACCAAGCTCAGGGCTTTAGGGGCTTGGCTGTCAGCAGGGACCTCAGGAGCTGGGTGTGCAGCATCATTCTGGGGACCCCCAGCCCTCGGTGAGGGGAATGCAGAAGTCAGGGATGGTTTTAGCTGGTTCTGATGCCTCTCCTGATGATGGTGCCATCGTGCTGTCCCCTGGCTCCTCTCCCCAGCCCCAGGGTAGCAGCACTGGGCCCTGCTGGGCTCTTGCCTCAGATCCTGGGGACTAATTGCTCTGCAAAGAGCATTCCTCACAAGTTTCTTTCATAAGAAACGGTAACAAGGCTTTGATTTAGCTCTTCTTTTCCTTTCTCTCTGTCTTTTTTTCCTCCCTTCCTACCCCAAATGCAGAAGCCCCTTTGATCGTGTGGGTAACAAGCATCTCTGTTTGTGCTGGGGAGTTGTCAGTGTGTCACACGACAGCACAGTCTCCTTGTCACCTCACACACAATGAATTATTCCTTTCTTTGCACCATCTCTGGGATAAATGACTGCTCCCAGATGGGCTTGTCACCCATCCTTAACCTCTGAGCTGATCCTGCCCAGCATGGAGTGCTGGCCACTGCAGCTCACCCAAGGCTGCAGCAAAACGTTGCAGTGGGGAATTGCCAGCCCAGCTTGAAAGCAAATTGCTTTGCCAATTTATTTTCTTTCTTGTGTATGAACATATTTTTCTTAAAGGGATGCTGTCACATTAAATATGGAGCTGCCAAGTGCAGGCATTAAAAAATCATGGGTCGTCCCATTTTCCTTCCTCCCACTCTAAATTCTGAGAAAACAATAAATTGGGTGGGTTTTTTTTAACTTGTCATCTGCCTTGCAGCTCCAGATGCTTTTTGCAAACTTTTCCCCAGCAGCTGGGAGGTTTGGGAGTGACAAATGCCACGGAGCTGGGGCAGAGGGGGCTGGCACTGGGGTGGCCCCTCAGCCACTTTGGGGTGTCTGGGGACCTGGGGGGTGCCCAAGGGCAGAGCCAGAGCTGTCCTGGTGCTCAGGAGCCTCCTGCCACCACAGCTGATGGGACTGAGCCATGTGCTGGTAAGGAAATCTTCCCCAAATCTGCCCATGAAGGGCGTCCACTGTCAACAAGTGGACGCTGTGTCACTTTGTGTCACTTTGTCACGTCTCCTGTGACAGATGCAAAAAGTCCTTTCCAGCCTTTTATGTTTCCAAGCCCTTTTTTTTTTTTAGGGAAGGTCATGGAAATAGTGTTGTTGCATTTGGACAAAGAGTGTTTCCCTGCTGAGGTGGGGAAGGGAATGAGGCATTTGTCACACTGAACAACTTCATGGAAGCTTCTGGATGTGTGTCTGGTGGATCTGGAATGGGAGCGTGTCTGATCTGGTGTCAGGTATCAGAAATCTCTCAGATATAGAAGAGATCTGATTGAAAACAGGTTCCAGATGGGGCTGGGTCAATGCTTTCCCTTTTTCCTGCTGCAGCAAATCTCCCTCCCACAGCTGCAGGTGGGGATAAGTCTCTTGCTACTCTTTAATTTTAAAGAAAATTCTCTTCCAAAGCTTCACTGTGCTGCAGCCTCAGAGCTCAGCAGGGCTCAGCTGCCCCCAGCCCCACCACGTGGGCTCCAGAGCCTCCCCCAGCAGGGTGTTTGATAGCATTGATTTTAATAAAGCTCTGGGCTTGTTTTGATGGACAGATCCAAAGCACTACATGGATTTAAACAGATCCCATTGCAAATGTTTCTATCTGATACCCCTGGCGTGACCAGACTGCAAATGTCACTTGCTTAGCACTATCAAATATTTAATTTGCCTTGTAATAGAGGAGCCTTTGAGAGCCCCAGCTTAAGCTGGAGGTCTCCTGTTAGCCAGAAGCTCTCCATAAATTCACTTAAAAGCCAATTTCTGCCCTGGAAAGATCCTGATGCAGATGTGGGAGTGAGGGGAACTGGGAAGGAAGAAGTTTCCCACCTCTGCTGGAACCCTGCTCATCCCTGTAAGTGCTCGTGGCGGCTCCTCACCTTTGCCAGGGGAACACGTGGGTGGGGGAAGAGGTTGGCAGTGCCATCCCGTGGTGTTTGTGCCAATGCTTGTGGTGTTGTGTGTCCAGTGGTGACCCTGCTGTCTGTGCCTGCAGTGGGGCTGGAGGTCCTCAGGAGCTGGCCTGGGTCTCATTCTGGATCCTGCACTCGTGGAAAATCACATTTTCTGAGAACTTCCCTGTGGCAGCTTCAGCAAACAGCAAGGGGAGCACGAGGTGCTGCCAGGGCTCAGAGTCTCCCTGGGCATCACCTAGTTCTCTGTCGTTTATTTATTTCTATTTTATTTTATTTATATATTATTTTAGTTTAGTTTAGTTTAGTTTATTTTTTATTTTACTTTGTTTTATTTTATTTTTTATTTTATTTTTTATTTTATTTTATTTGTTTATTTAAATTTG